>NW_019943539.1:7171-10980 GCF_002910315.2 Salvelinus sp. IW2-2015
ACAAATGCGCGCACAGGAACATTACCTGATCTAAGGCACAACGAGGGGACACTTTTATTACGGCCATACTGTTTTCTAACTGTCTTAGTCGCTCCATAGAAACAACAGTGACAGACACCATTCAACACAACGGAAGGGATCTTTGGCAGCTCTTAGAAGCCTGGGTCTGTAACACTTTGCTCAATTTGTAGTTAGAGGGGAACTCTTTGGCGTAGAAATTACAAACACACTGCCATACACCATCTGTGGGGCCACCGGTTACAGTAGACGCTACATGATTCACATAACTCAGTATGGAACACTTTCTCCTCTCACCGGTCAAACACTAATCACCTTCTGTCGTATTCACAGCCAAAATTACGTTGTGCTCAAGTAACAAACAAAGCATACAGACCACAGCGAGTTATCAAGCCATGATATAAGTTGTGCTCCAAAGGTGAGTGTTATGTACACGGCAAAAACGTCAGGTGTTGACAAAGGGAGAGCAGAATCATGGATAATAATAAAAGAAGCGACGTTTTATTATAATGTCTCCAATACGACGGGACGAACAACAAAGAACCAAAACACGCTCATAAAAACAGAACAATAAAGTAGATGCGCTAACACGCGAACAATCACGATTGACGCATGAAACAATTACACACACAAAAACATGATGGAAACGATGGGAAACAGAGGGTTAAATACAATTAGATTGACTGGGGAAATGAAAACCAGGTGTGTATGAAAACAAGACAAGACAAATAGATATATGAAAAATGGAGCGGCGATGGCTAGAAAGCCGGTGACGTCGATCGCCGAACGCCGCCTGAACAAGGAGAGGGGCTGACTTCGGCGGAAGTCGAGACACCAGTAAGCTGTACAACATCAGAAATTCATACAGATGGGCCCAAAACAGCACAGAAGAATACCAGAAAGCAACCTGTAACCAAAATATCCAAACACTCTTAGATAACTTTCTGGATACCACATTCACTCATAGTAAAGAAGGCATCAATCTAGCAGTAAAAAACATCAACTATATATTCAGGCAAACGGCAAAAGAAGCACAACTGAAATTGATAAAATACAAAAAACAAAAAAGATCACAGATGACAACTGGTTTGATGCAGATTGTAAAATTATGAGGAAAAAACTTTGAACACTATCCAACCAAAAGCACAGAGACCCAAATAATGGTGAATTACGCCTTCATTACTGTGAGACTTTAAAACTCTAGAAACGTACACTCAGAACCAAAAAAGCACAGCACAACAGCAAGCAGCTGACACTAATTGAGGAGTCCATAAACACAAACAACTTCTGGCAAAATTGGAAAAAACTTAAAAAATCTAAACAAGAGGAATTAGCGATACAAAATGGTGACATATGGACAATCCATTTTAAAACACTCTACAACACCGTTCAAATTGACACAAACGCAGAACAACGCCAAATTCATGAGATGTTGAATGGATTAGAAAAAGCTATAAAGGACAATCAAAATGCACTGGACTCCCCAATTACTGACCAGGAGCTCTATAAGAAACTTCAGACCCTCAAATTTAAAAAAGCATGCGGACCTGATGGCATCCTAAATGAGATGCTCAAACTCACTAGTGCAAAATTTCAATTGGCTCTATTAAAACTGTTTATTTTGATCCTGAGTGTTTCCCAGCCCATTAATACACACTCATACCAGCCCATTCACTCACACTCATACCAGCCCATTCACACACACTCATACTGAGTGTAGGTTATTTCCCTGACATCTGGATTCAAGGACTCATAACCCCAATCTTTAAGAACTGAGACAAATTTGACCCTAACAATTACAGAGGCATTTGTGTGAACAGTAACCTGGGRAAGGTTTTCTGTAATATTATAAATGTAAGAGTTCTAAACTTCCTTAATAAGCACATTGTCTTGAGTAAAAGCCAAATTGTATTTATAACAAAACATCGCACAACTGATCATATTTACACCCTACACACCCTGATAGATAAACATGTCCWCCAAAATAATACCAAAATATACGCTTGCTTTATCRACTTCCGAAAAGCATTTGATTATATTTGTTCTACAAAGTTATTGAAAGTGGTGTAGGTGGTAAAACATATGACATAATTAAATCAATGGCAATATGTTCAGCATTAAAATTGTCAAGAAAATAACAGAATTCTTTAACCAGGGGCAGGGCCTTCGCCAGGGTTGCAATCTGAGCCCTGCACTCTTCAATATTTACATCAACGAATTGGCCACTATTCTAGAAAAATCCTCAGACACTGGTGTTAGTCTCCACAATTCAGAGGTTAAATGACTACTCTTCGCAGATGACCTATGCCTGCTGTCACCCACAGCACATGGCCTACAGCAGAGCCTGGACACAAGACAGAGAGAAAGAAAACAGAGAGAGAGAGAAAACAGAGAGAAGAAACAGAGAGGAGAAGGAGAACGAGAGAGAGAGAGAGAGAGAGAGAGAGAAGAGAGAGAGAGAGAGAGAGAGAGAGAGAGAGAGAGAGAGAGGGGCGGCGCGAGAGAGAGAAACAGAAATGTCCTCTGGTCTGATGAAACAAAAATAGAACTGTTTGTCCATAACGACCATCATCATGTTTGGAGAAAAAGGGGGATGCTTGCAAGCCGAAGAACACCATCCCAACCGTGAAGCACGGTTGGCAGCATCATGTTGTTGGGTGCTTTGCTGCAGTAGGGACTAGTGCCTCACAAAATAGATGGCATCAATGAGGCCGGAAAATTATGTGGATATAAGCAACATCTCCAGACATCAGTCAGGAAGTTAAAGCTTGGTTGCAAATGGGTCTTCCAAATGAAACAATGACCCCAAGCAACTTCCAAAGTTGTGTCAAAATGGCTTAAGGACAACAAAGGACAACAAGGTATTGGAGTGGCCTTCACAAAGCCCTGACCTCAATCCTATAGAACATGTGTGAGCAGAACTGAAAAAGCGGTGCGAGCAAGGAGGCCTACAAACCTGACTCAGTTACACCAGCTCTGTCAGGAGGAATGGGCCAAAATTCACCCAACTTATTGTGGGAAGCTTGTGGAAGGCTACGCGAAACGTTTGACCCAAGTTAAACAATTAAAAGGCAATCTACCAAAATACTAATTGAGTATGTAAACTTCTGACCCACTGGGAATTCGATGAAAGAAATAAAAGCTGAAATAAATCATTTTCTCAAATATTTTTCTGACCTTTCACATTTTTAAATAAAGTGGTGATCCTAACTGACCTAAAACAGGGAATTTTTACTAGGATTAAATGTCAGGATTGTGAAACTGAGTTTAAATGTATTTGGCTAAGAGCTGTTTGAATACTTCAGTTGGTTGTATGTTCACTGGATCCTGTTTGAATATTTCGTTGTTTGTATTACATCCTTCAGTTTGAAGTTTTAATGTCATGTGCACATGTACAGTGAAATGCCTTTTTGGCAAGCGCTAAACCCAACAATGCAGTAATCAGTATTAACGTAGTAGTTAAAATATGAGGTAGAACAAAAACATGCAATAAAAAACATTCAAAACAGAACAGGAAAATGAAGTAAGCCATAAACAGGGTCAGTTCCAGTACCATATTTACAGTGCAGGATCCTGGAGTGACAGAGCCATTGCAAAACTGAATTTGTTGCTGCAAAACTAAATAGTGTGCCACAAAATGTTGCAAGAAGTTTGCAAACATTTGCCACTAGCGGTGAATCTGTGGAAATACTTTGGCATTAAAATTTATTGCCACTAGTGGCAAACAGTTCATCAGAGGATATTCTCTAGCATACAATTCTCTCAAGATTCTATTTGACTCTGTGGCAAAC
>NW_019943539.1:17689-29634 GCF_002910315.2 Salvelinus sp. IW2-2015
AATATTTATTGCCACTAGTGGCAACAGTTCATCAGAGGATATTCTCTAGCATACAATTCTCTCAAGATTCTATTTGACTCTGTGGCAACAATATTTATTGCCACTAGTGGCAAACAATTTACCAGAAGACGTTTCTGGGGAACATATGAGTTCCAAGACCAGTAACCGTTGATGGAAACCAAGTTATATTAGCTACTAACCAAAGTTGTCCGGTGAATGTCTAACTTATTAATTAAACGTCCTAATAACCTTTAACATTTTGTTAGGTAAATTATGCCTTTTTAGCAGTGTCATGTTCTTTGGGATAGAGTGAAACACATTTTGTTGATACCATTTTCATTCTGTCAGTGCCCCTGACTGGCTAGCGCTTAGCTAGCTAACATTTTAGCTATCATATTTTTGTACAATTCATGTGATAGGTAGCTAGCAACCTAACGATTTGCACACTTATATAACACTTATATTTTTAGGTGAATACGTTGGCTTTCTTGTAATATCAATATGCATGTCAATATGCAGTAGTATGTTAGCTAGCACAACAGCTAAGTTAGCTTAGCTAGCAACAATATGAGTTGATATGACATCGAAGCAAAACATGTCCATTTAGCAGATGGATACCCTTCCCTTACCCATGGTGTTGGAAGAAGCTGGAGGAGGATGACGCATCAACACTTCTTTGGAGTGATAAATGAGAGTAACGTCTTCAAGATTGATAAGGTAAGCAAATGCATGTCTTATGCTCGGAAATGTAGTCCATACATTCATTCTTGGTAAATAATTTTGAACTTTAATTTGCTTTAAACTAGTAGCTATCTCCTCATGTTTCTTCTCTCTTTCTATAATTTTAATTTTAATTTTAATTTTGTATTTTACTCCCTTTATCTCCGGGCTCGGGAAGCAAAGGTCGAGTCATGCGTCCTCCGAAACATGACCCCCCCCCCCAAACCGCGCTTCTTAACACCCGCCCACATAACCTGGAAGTCAGCCGTAACAATGTGTCAGAGGAAACGGTGTTCACCTGACGACCGTGGTCAGCCTGCAAGCGCCCGGCCCACCACAAGGAGTCAATAGAGCACGATGAGCCAAGTAAAGCTACCTTAGCTTGCTAGCTAAGTCTGACACTTCTTCTTCTTCTCATGCTTGCATAGTGATTGAGTTGGTTAGCGTTACTGTAACTACTGGTTTCCAATGGTTTCTGACAGTGGCAGCTTTAGTCAAACTTTTGAAGTTGAGGAGGATGGATGCAAATTCTGTTAGCTAGCTAACATTAGTTGACCTTACATTCGATGTAGCCAAGATGGTATAGCTAGCTAGCTATGTTTCTAACATTTCATTATTTCTGTACTTAAATGGAGAGGTCAAGGCCAATGGACAGCTTTGTAAAGGATACGCTGAATTAGTGGGACCTGGCCTCTTTAATTCCAAAGTTTGAGGGTAAATAAAACAGTKAAATTCCTTTTTGAGAGTGAGGGGAGAGAGCTTTAGGGGGGGCGACACACTGATTTTCAATGACCCCTGTGTGTAACAGCATCTACGTCTTCCACATTGTCATTGATAACCAATAGTACAACCTTAAAGTACTCTTGAAAGACATAACTCCACCAGAGGCTCTTAGAGCCATGCAGCCAGACACATTACATGCAGAGGAGGCTGGTGGGAGGAGCTACAGGAGGAAGGGCTCATTGTAATGGCTGAAATTGAATAAATGTAATGGCATCAAACACACCAAACATAAAGAAACCGTGTTTGACTCTTTTCCGTTCCAGTCATTACAATGCGCCCATCCTCATATATCTCCTCCCACCAGCCTCCTCTGATTACATGCAAAGGCCTGCTTGTCTAACCTGCCGGTTATCGGCCTGCTTGTCTAAGTAGCGTGCCGGTTATCGGCCTGCTTGTCTAACCCGTCGGTTATCAGCCTGCTTGTCTAACCCATCGGTTATCAGCCTGCTTGTCTAACCCGTCGGTTATCGGCCTGCTGGTCTAACCTGTCGGTTATCGGCCTGCTTGTCTAAGTAGCGCGCCGGTAATCAGCCTGCTTGTCTAACCCGCCGGTTATCGGCCTCTTGTCTAACCTGCCCGGTTATCGGCCTGCTTGTCTAACCTGCCGGTAATCAGCCTGCTTGTCTAACCCGTCGGTTATCGGCCTGCTTGTCTAACCCGCCGGTTGTCGGCCTGCTTGTCTAACCCGCCGGTTATCGGCCTGCTTGTCTAACCTGCCGGTTATCGCCCTGCTTGTCTACCCCGCCGGTTATCGGCCTGCTTGTCTAACCCGCGGTTATCGGCCTGCTTGTCTAACCCGCAGGTTATCGGCCTGCTTGTCTAACCTGCCGGTTATCGCCTGCTTGTCTAACCTGCGTTATCGGCCTGCTTGTCTGACCTGCCGGTTATCGGCCTGCTTGTCTAACCTGCCGGTTATCGCCTGCTTGTCTAACCTGCCGGTTATCGGCCTGCTTGTCTAACCTGCCGGTTATCGGCCTGCTTGTCTAACGCCGCCGGTTATCGGCCTGCTTGTCTAACCCGCCGGTTATCGGCCTCTTGTCTAACCTGCCGGTTATCGCCTGCTTGTCTGACCTGCCGGTTATCGGCCTGCTTGTCTAACCCGTCGGTTATCAGCCTGCTTGTCTAACCCGTCGGTTATCGGCCTGCTTGTCTAACCCGTCGGTTATCGCCTGCTTGTCTAAGTAGCGCGCCGGTAATCAGCCTGCTTGTCTAACCCGCCGGTTATCGCCTGCTTGTCTAACCCGCCGGTTATCGGCCTGCTTGTCTAACCTGCCGGTTATCGGCCTGCTTGTCTAACCTGCCGGTTATCGGCCTGCTTGTCTAACCTGCCGGTTATCGGCCTGCTTGTCTAACCTGCTGGTTATCAGCCTGTTTGTCTAACCCGCCGGTTATCGGCCTGCTTGTTTAACCTGCCGGTTATCAGCCTGCTTGTCTAACCTGCCGGTAATCAGCCTGCTTGTCTAACCTGCCGGTTATCAGCCCTGCTTGTCTAACCGCGTCGGTTATCGGCCTGCTTGTCTAACCTGCCGGTTATCGGCCTGCTTGTCTAACCTGCCGGTTATCGGCCTGTTTGTCCTAACTGCCGGTTATCGCCTGCTTGTCTAAGTATTGCGGCGGTAATCAGCCTGCTTGTCTAACCCGTCGGTTATCGGCCTGCTTGTCTAACCCGCCGGTTATCGGCCTGCTTGTCTAACCCGCGGTTATCGGCCTGCCTTGTCTAACCCGCGGTTATCGGCCTGCTTGTCTAACCCGCCGGTTATCGGCCTGCTTGTCTAACCCACAGGTTATCAGCCTGCTTGTCTACCTGCCCGGTTATCGGGCCTGCTTGTCTAACCTGCCGGTTATCGGCCTGCTTGTCTGACCTGCCGCGTTATCGGCCTGCTTGTCTAACCTGCCGGTTATCGGCCTGCTTGTCTAACCTGCCGGTTATCGGATGCTTGTCTAACCTGCCGGTATCGGCCTGCTTGTCTAACCTGTCGGTTATCGGCCTGCTTGTCTAACCTGCCGGTTATCGGCCTGCTTGTTAACCTGCGGTTATCGGCCTGCTTGTCTAACCTGCCGGTTATCGGCCTGCTTGTCTAACCTGCGGGTTATCAGCCTGCTTGTCTAACCCGCCGGTTATCGGCCTGCTTGTCTAACCTGCTGGTTATCGGCCTGCTTGTCTAACCTGCTTGTCTAACCTGCTGGTTATCGCCTGCTTGTCTATTCTGCTGGTTATAGGCCTGCTTGTCTAACCCACGGTTATCGGCCTGCTTGTCTAACCTGCCGTTATCGCCTGCTTGTCTACCTGCCGGTTATCGGCCTGCTTGTCTAACCTGCCGGTTATCGGCCTGCTTGTCTAACCTGCTGGTTATATCAGCCTGCTTGTCTAACCTGCCGGTTATCAGCCTGCTTGTCTACCCGCCGGTATCGGCCTGCTTGTCTAACCGCCGGTTATCGCCTGCTGTCTAACCTGCGTTATCGGCCTGCTTGTCTAACCTGCCGGTTATCGGCCTGCTTGTCTAACCTGCCGGTTATCGGCCTGCTTGTCTAAGTATTGCGGCGGTAATCAGCCTGCTTGTCTAACCCGTCGGTTATCAGCCTGCTTGTCTAACCTGCCGGTTATCGGCCTGCTTGTCTACCTCCGGTTATCGCCTGCTTTGTCTGACCTGCCGGTTATCGGCCTGCTTGTCTAACCTGCCGGTTATCGGCCTGCTTGTCTAACCTGCCGGTTATGCGCTGCTTGTCTAACCTGCCGGTTATCGGCCTGCTTGTCTAACCTGTCGGTTATCGGCCTGCTTGTCTAACCTGCCGGTTATCGGCCTGCTTGTCTAACCTGCCGGTTATCGGCCTGCTTGTCTAACGCTGCCGTTATCGGCCTGCTTGTCTAACCTGCGGTTATCAGCCTGCTTGTCTAACCCGCCGGTTATCGGCCTGCTTGTCTAACCTGCTGGTTATCGGCCTGCTTGTCTAACCTGCTTGTCTAACCTGCTGGTTATCGGCCTGCTTGTCTATTCTGCTGGTTATCAGCCTGCTTGTCTAACCCACCGGTTATCGGCCTGCTTGTCTAACCTGCCGTTATCGGCCTGCTTGTCTAACCTGCCGGTTATCGGCCTGCTTGTCTAACTGCCGGTTATCGGCCTGCTTGTCTAACCTGCTGGTTATCAGCCTGCTTGTCTAACCTGCTGGTTATCAGCCTGCTTGTCTAACATGCTGGTTATCAGCCTGCTTGTCTAACATGCTGGTTATCAGCCTGCTTGTCTAACCTGCTAGGTATCGGCCTGCTTGTCTAACCCGTTGGTTATCGGCCTGCTTGTCTAACCTGCTGGTTATCGACCTGCTTGTGTAACCCGCCGGTTATCAGCCTGCTTGTCTAACCCGCCGGTTACCGGCCGTTTCTAACCTTGAAGCTACAACCACCCCTATTCTTTAAAGCTCTTTCCTCACTCCCTTGCCTTTGTTCAACCATTTGACCTGTCTTATCAACCCTTCGGTCTTCAAAGTACGTACTGTATGTAAAGGGGTAAGGTGACTAGGCATCAGGATATATATATAATATAACAGAGTAGAAGCAGCATATATGAAGATTGTATGTGAGTGTGTGTCTGTGTGTAGAATCAATATGAATGGACGTGTTTAACTATTCTTGTGGGGACCACAAATATTTGACCGCATTTATTGTTCCCCACAAGGTCAAATGTATTTCTAGGGGGTTTAGGGTTAGGTTAGACTTAGTGTTAGGGTTAGGAGCTAGGTTAGTGGTTAGGGAAAAATTGGATTTTGAATGGGACTGAATTGTGTGTCCCCACAAGGTTAGTTTCTACAAGACTGTGTGTGTGTGTGTGTGTGTGGTGTGTGGTGTGTGTGTGTGTTGGTGTGTGTGTGTGTGTGTGTGTGTGTGTGTGTGTGTGTGTGTGTGTGTGGTGTGTGTGTGTGTCTGCATGTTATGTGTGTGTGAGCAAAATAAGTGACTGTGTGTGCGTGGTGTGTGTGTGTGTGTGTTGGGGGGGGAGAGAGGGTCTATGAGGTATGTATTTATTGGCATCAAAAAGCCCAGCTTTTAGTTTCCAATCAAAGCAAATGGAGAATGAAGGACAAATCCTTAAAACCTTTTCTTGCAGTCAAATAACCCTCTAGTTGCCCCACGGGTGGGTTTTTATTCATATGTTTTATAATGCTGAAAATGTGGTGTTTCTACTTCAAACAGGCCCTGAGCCAAATCCCCAATCACCAATCATCTTTATCATCCTGTCTCTGTCTCTCCTCTGACACAGGGTCATAAATCACCAGTTGTCTGCAGGGTCATAAATCACCACCTGCCTGCCCCTCTCCCTCACACCTACATGTCAAAGGTTAAATGTCAAACCAAAACGGAGAAGTTCAAAACTGAGAACTCTTTTGCATCCATACACAAACATAAAAATGGAATAAAAAATAAAAAATCCATATTATATATTTTCCCTGCTGACATCAGCCATTGAAACCCATTCACATCTGATTAGATAACAACAATATATTTCCCAATAAATCATTAGTTAAAAAAAACATAATGACGAATCCTTCATTCAAGATTTGGTTGTTACGTAATTAATCCATGACAACCTATTGATAATCCTTTCAGATGGAAGATATGTCCTCATTTGCATAGTCCAAAATGGCTAATGCGTTGACGTTTTCAAGTCAAGTCAAATCAAATGTTATTTATCACATGCGCCGAATTACAAGACCTTACCGTGGAATGTTTACTTACAAGCCCTTAAACCAACAATGCCGTTCAAGAGTTTAATAAAACATTTACTAAATAAACTCAAGTTTTAAAAACTGTAATCAATCAAAAAGTAACACAAGAAATGTACATAAACAATAACAAGGTTATATACAGTGGGTACCGGTACAGAGTCAGTGTGGAGGCTATATACAGTGGGTACCGGTACCGAGTCAATGTGGAGGTTATATACAGGGGGTACCGGTACCGAGTCAATGTGCGGTGGGGTACAGGTTAGTCGAGGTAATTTGTAAAGTGACTATGCATCGATAATAAACAGCAAGTAGCAGCAGTGTAAAATAGTCCAGGTGGCCATTTGATTATCTGTTCAGCAGTCTTATGACTTGGGGGTAGAAGCTGTTAAGGAACCCTTTGGCACTAGACTTGGCACTCTGGTACCGCTTGCCATGCGGTASCAGAGAGAACAGTCTATGACTKGGTCACTGGAGTCTTTGAACAAATTTTGGGACTTTCCTAATGATACATCATACACAACATACTGCAAGAGTAATATTGCAGACTACACCGTATTGCGAGTACAATAGTTATCTGTCCTCATTCAATACTCCAAGAGTAATTTAGCTGAACATTGTTATGAGAAACACTTCCTGACCTAATCAGACTGTAATGAATCAGCCCAATCAGCTGTAGAATCTCCACCTATTCTACGGTGAGTTGATGTGTGTCCCATTGACAGGAGTGGCCAGCTCACATTCTATTGATCTGG
This sequence comes from Salvelinus sp. IW2-2015, assembly GCF_002910315.2. Taxonomy (NCBI): domain Eukaryota; kingdom Metazoa; phylum Chordata; class Actinopteri; order Salmoniformes; family Salmonidae; genus Salvelinus; species Salvelinus sp. IW2-2015. Next base: position 24,664 of record NW_019943539.1, read on the forward strand.
ATGGCAAATTATGATTGCTCTCAGGATTTCCTGTAATTTCTCTCTCAGGAACTCTGCGAGTGGGGGGTGGGTTCCCGAGGTAGAAACTGCAGACAAAGTGCTATTGCATTATCATGAAGCTATAGTAACAATCTGCTATATACAATGCCTTTAGAACGGTTTCAGACCACTTGACTTTTCCCACATTTTTGTTAGGTTACAGCCTTATACCCTGACTACACCGCTCGTGTCACGTGCGCGAGCGTTGCAAAATAAATTTAGAAATCTATAATTATTCAATTATTGCACTCACACTGCTCGTATGTTTCAATGAGCATCTGCGTTGCCAGGCGTTAAAATGGAAGTCGGTTTTATTTGTGACGCAGATCGCACTGCTAGTCCTGCCTGTCCCATCTCCTCTTGGTTATACCCACGTGGGTGACTGAAAGACGAACGAGGTCGGTAGAGGTAATGCACCTAATTTATGAAAGTTGCAAATCGCAATAAAAAGTCCAGAGAAGAAAAAGCCTGGAAGGAAGAGAGACGACTATAAACGATTTGGTTGACCATTTTATGTGTGAATTAATTTTCGGAGTTGAGGTCCTTGTGCATTTCAGGTAAAATAACAACTCAATGTTTATATCCCAGGACAAATTAGCTAGCAACAGCAAGCTAGCTAAATAGGACAAATTAGCTAGCAAGTGCAAACTAGCTAGATAAATTGCCATAAACGTTTAATGCTTTTAGACCTGTCCCCAAATTAATGTAATTGTCACGCTCTGACCGTAGAGATCCTTGTTATGTCTCTATTTTGGTTGGTCAGGGCGTGAGTTTGCTTGGGCATTCTATGTCTGGTGTTCTATGTTGTCCTTGTTTTGTGTATTTCTGTGTGTTTTGCCTGGTATGGTTCTCAATCAGAGGCAGCTGTCTATCGTTGTCTCTGATTGAGAATCATACTTAGGTAGCCTGTTTCCACCTGTGTTTGTGGGTGGTTGTTTTCTGTTTAGTATATGAAACCTTGCAGAACTGTTCGTTTATCGTTTTTGTTGTTTTGTTCTAGTATTTCGTATTCATTAAAAGTAATTATGAGTACTTACCACGCTGCACCTTGGTTTTCTCCTTCTCCTCTATACGACGATCGTTACAGTAATTGACAAAGCCTGGTCTCTTAGCTCAGTGGACCAACAGAACTACTAGCATGACAGACAAAGCCTGGTCTCTTAGCTCAGTGGACCAACAGAACTACTAGCATGACAGACCAAGCCTGGTCTCTTAGCTCAGTGGACCAACAGAACTACTAGCGTGACAGACAAAGCCTGTCTCTTAGCTCAGTGGACCAACAGAACTACTAGCATGACAGACAAAGCCTGGTCTCTTAGCTCAGTGGACCAACAGAACTACTAGCATGACAGACAAAGCCTGGTCTCTTAGTTCAGTGGATCTCTCCCTTTTATGGTTACTGTACCCCCTGTCACATGACTGTACCCTTGGGATTAATACACTACTACTATATACTGCCCCTGTCACATGACTGTACCCTTGGGATTAACACAGTACTACTATATACTGCCCCTGTCACATGACTCTACCCTGGGATTAATACACTACTACTATATACTGCCCCTGTCACATGACTGTACCCTTGGGGTTAATACACTACTACTATATACTGCCCCTGTCACATGACTGTACCCTTGGGGTTAATACACTACTACATATATCTGCCCCTGTCACATGACTGTACCCTGGGGATTAATACACTACTACTATATACTGCCCCTGTCACATGACTCTACCCTTGGGATTAATACACTACTGCTATATACTGCCCCTGTCACATGACTCTACCCTGGGGATGTAACGCGCTTCCTTCTTCTCCTCATCCGAAGAGGAGTAGCAGGGATTTGACCAAAATGCAGCGGGTTGTGAATACATATTGATTTAATAGACAAAACGGAAAAACACGACAAACACTTGATAATTTACAAAACAAATAAACGAATGTAGACAGACCTGGACACGAACTTACATACAACGTGAAGAACGCATGAACCAGGAAAACAGACTACATAAAGCGAACGAACTAACAAAAACCGGAACAGTCCCTGTGGCGTAACATACAGACACTGACACAGGAGACAATCACCACAAACAAACAGTGAGAACAACCTACCTTAATATGACTCTCAATTAGAGGAAAACGCAAAACACCTGCCTCTAATTAAGAGCCATACCAGGCAACCCAAAACCAACATAGAAACAGCAAACATAGACTGCCCACCCAAAACTCACGCCCTGACCATCACACACATACAAAACAACAGAAAACAGGTCAGGAACGTGACAGGGATTAATACACTACTACTATATACTGCCCCTGTCATTTGACCATTAGACCCATATTCCTATAAGTTTCGTTTTTGATCCCCAGTTGAATATCTTACTACACAAATACAGCTGATATTTTCAACCAATGTTTGGTTGTTGTTTAAGAAGCATGTTTAATACGTTTATTGCTCCAAAATGTATTATTATTTTCATTGTTTAAAACAGTAGGCTAAATTCAATGAACATTAAAGGAAAGTCACATTGACAATGCTTTTGGTGTAGTGAAAATGTAACTGAATAATACAACAAAATGTTTTCATACAACAGTTGTTTAGTCTAGTGATATGTCTGCTGCTGGTGTCCAACGTCCTTTTATGGCCTGGACAAACTGTCCAAATACAGCTATGAAAATGTTCTTAAACGAGGCGGTCTGGGCCATTTCAGCGGTCCTGGTTTCCTGTCTGCGGACCTGTCTGCTGTCTTGTCTGCTGTCCTGTCTGCTGTCCTGTCTGTGGCCCTGTCTGCTGTCCTGCCTGATGTCCTGTCTGCTGTCCTGCCTGATGTCCTGTCTGCTGTCCTGCCTGATGTCCTGTCTGCTGCCCAGTCTGCTGTCCTGTCTGCTGCCCTGTCTGTGGCCCTGTCTGCTGCCCTGTCTGCTGTCCTGTCTGCTGTCCAGTCTGCTGTTCTGTCTGCTGTCCTGTCTGCTACCCTGTCTTCTACCCTGTCTGCTGTCCTGTCTGCTGTCCTGTCTGCTACCCTGTTCTGCCTGTCCTGTCTGCTGTCCTGTCTGCTGTCCTGTCTGCTGTCCAGTCTGCTACCCTGTCTGCTGTCCTGTCTGCTGTTCCTCTGCTGCTGTCCTGTCTGCTGTCCTGTCTGCTGTCCTGTCCTGTCTGTTCCTGTCTGCTGTCCTGTCTGCTGTCCTGTCTGCTATCCAGTCTGCTGTCCTGTCTGCTGTCCTGTCTTTCTAACCTGTCTGCTAACCTGTCTGCTGTTCCTGTCTTGCTGTCCTGTCTGCTGTCCTGTCTTGCTGTCCTGTCTGTTGTCCTGTCTGCTGTCCTGTCTGCTGTCCTGTCTGCTATCCAGTCTGTGCTGTCCTGTCTGCTGTCCTGTCTGCTAACCTGTCTGCTAACCTGTCTGCTGTCCTGTTTCTGCTGTCCTGTCTGTCTGTCCTGTCTGCTGTCCTTGTCTGCTGTTCCTGTCTGCTATCCGTCTGGCTGTCCTGTCTTGCGTGTCCTGTCTGCCTAACCGTCTTGCTAACCTGTCTGCTGTCCTGTCTGCTGTCCTGTCTGCTGTCCTGTCTGCTAACCTGTCTGCTAACCTGTCTGCTGTCCTGTCTGCTGTCCTGTCTGTTGTCCTGTCTGCTGTCCTGTCTGCTGTCCTGTCTGCCGTCCTGTCTGCTGTCCTGTCTGCTACCTTATATTCACACAGCTGCTGCTGCTTCATCCTGCTGCTGGCGCTGGATCTCAAGTGTCTCCAGATATGAGGCCTCGGTCTCCCTCATGATGTTCAGGTATTCGCAGGTTGTGCTTGGAGTGTGTTTTCTCTTCTCTGGGAAAATATATAGGTACAGTAATGACATTTACAGGAATGATAAGGTACAGACTCCATATCAAACCTGAGGACAGACTGCAGTTTTGTCCTCCAATCATGTATTGTCTCATCATTAATGTATTTCATTTTATCCAGCAAAGGCCAGTGTGGGGCCAATCAGATCTACCAACCAGATACACCAATGATGCAAATAATAAAGATCATGGGTCAGAATATAATTAATTGAATTAGTGTGACAGTTTTATATATAAAATCCTAGATCCACACTCATAACCGGACCATGGTCATACCATACCAATCCCTCTGCTGAAGACAGCTAAATTGTGTGATTAGGGATAAACAAGTGAACATGACAATCCATTGACATCATGGCTTCAAATATCTCTGTTGAAATCCAGCGTCCCTCAACTGCTTCAAATATCTCTGTTGAAATCCAGCGTCCCTCAACTGCTTCAAATATCGCTGTTGAAATCCAGCGTCCCTCGACTAGACATCACAGGTCTGCATCCCAGCACAGCGTCGACGGTGTTGAACAAGAGGTTTTTGCGATCTGATTCACTTTTGTTGTTGTGATGTTTTTTTTTATATTCTTGTTGGAGTTTCTTCATGTTTTCCCTGCACTGTTTTACTGACCGATGGATTCTCAACTCGGCTAAAACTTCCAACATGTTTTTGAATACCTTTTTTAATACCTGGTGGGATCAGTTGCTTCTGGATGCTGGAGTCTGCCCAGATACTCAAAAGCGATTGGACATCTACAACTGAACAATTTGCTTCTTCCATTGTTTGTTTTTAGCTTCAGAGCTATTGGTTCGTTTACCGTTCGCCGTCAGATTTACCTTCTCTTTTAACAACGGAGCCAGTGACTCGGACACGTGTATTGACAACATACGGGAACACTGTGACATCATTTTGTGAGATCAATCATCGTGTACGGACACTTGTAATCCCACCCACCGGCCTACTTGGTGTGGGATCAGTACCAGACATCAAACAGGGCTGGATATCCAGCTTGGTTCCAGGAATCAAGCGGACCATGGGGCAAGTGGAAAGGAAATAGGAACCGTGATGATCACGGCAAGACACACCCCTTCAGTGGAAAGGAAATAGGAA
>NW_019943539.1:36291-39377 GCF_002910315.2 Salvelinus sp. IW2-2015
CCGTGTCATCACGGTTCCTATTTCTTTCCACTGAAGGGGTGTGTCTTGCCGTGATCATCACGGTTCCTATTTCCTTTCCACTGAAGGGGTGTGTCTTGCCGTGATTCATCACGGTTTCCTATTTCTTTCCACTGAAGGGGTGTGTCTTGCCGTGATTATCACGGTTCCTATTTCCTTTCCACTGAAGGGGTGTGTCTTGCCGTGATCATCACGGTTCCTATTTCCTTTCCACTGAAGGGGTGTGTCTTGCCTTGATTATCACGGTTCCTATTTCCTTTCCACTGAAGGGGTGTGTCTTGCCGTGATCATCACGGTTCCTATTTCCTTCCACTGAAGGGTGTGTCTTGCCGTGATCATCACGGTTCCTATTTCCTTTCCACTGAAGGGGTGTGTCTTGCCGTGATTATCACGGTTCCTATTTCCTTTCCACTGAAGGGGTGTGTCTTGCCGTGATCTTCACGGTTCCTATTTCCTTTCCACTGAAGGGGTGTGTCTTGCCGTGATCATCACGGTTCCTATTTCCTTTCCACTGAAGGGGTGTGTCTTGCCGTGATCATCACGGTTCCTATTTCCTTTTCCACTGAAGGGTGTGTCTTGCCGTGATTCATCAGCGGTTCGCAGTGGAGCAAGATCCTGCTTCTGGGCCGATGGCTGTTGGAGGGGGGAAGGGTGGCTGGGTGAGCTGGGGCCTTTTATGGCCCTGCCTCTGGGAGCCTGTCAGCCTTCTGCCTGTCAGCTTGTGACGTGATGAGAGCGAGAGAGAGCACCTACCTGAATATATATTTAGTGAATAGTGCTAGACTCTACACACATTTGAAGACGTTTTGGACCATTCAGGGACCTGATCTCAAACACTCATGAACATTTGAAGAAAAACAAGATTGTCTACAGTTTCCACTGCTCAGTGTACAGCTCAGTAAACACACTAGGCAATGTGTTATATTTCAGTCTTCTGTGATGAATATAAAGTGTAATATTGGGATTCAAACTCAAAATGTAACACATTTCATCTCTATATCTGACATGGTACAGATGCCTTCTTTCTTTAAGCCCATAACCATGTGTGTGTATACGGGTGTATACTTTAGTTTCACAGTAGATATGTTTAAAAAGCACTCTGCCCCACTACAGTAAAATGTTCACAGCAGACATACATTGTGATGATTGAATGGTGGAACGTTCAGACAAAATTTGTTTGTATAAAACCATCCAGACTTCAAAGCCCTGGGTGACTGGTTATTTATGTTTATGTATAAAACCACCCAGACCTCAAAGCCCTGGGTGATGAATTGGTTATTTATGTTTATGTATAAAACCACCAAGACCTCAAAGCCCTGGGTGATTGGTTTATTTATGTTTATTGTATAAAACCACCCAGACCTCAAAGCCCTGGGTGACTGGTTTTTATGTTTATGTATAAAACCACCCAGACTCAAAGCCCTTGGTGACTTGGTTATTTATGTTTATGTATAAAACCACCCAGACCTCAAAGCCCTGGGTGATTGGTTATTTATGTTTATGTATAAAAACCACCCAGACTCAAAGCCCTGGGTGATTGGTTATTTATGTTTTATGTATAAAACCACCCAGACTCAAAGCCCTGGGTGATTGGTTATTTATGTTTATGTATAAAACCACCAGACTCTAAAGCCCTGGGTGATTGGTTATTTATGTTTATGTATAAACCACCCAGACCTCAAAGCCCTGGGTGACTGGTTAATTTATGTTTATGTATAAAACCACCCAGACTCAAAGCCCTGGGTGGACTGGTTATTTATGTTTATGTATAAAACCACCCAGACCTCATAGCCTGGGTGACTGGTTTTTATGTTTATGTATAAAACCACCAGACCTCAAAGCCCTGGGTGACTGGTTATTTATGTTTATGTATAAAACCACCCAGACCTCAAGCCTGGGTGATTGGTTATTTATGTTTATGTATAAAACCACCCAGACCTCAAAGCCCTGGGTGATTGGTTATTTATGTTTATGTAATAAAACCACCAGACTCAAAGCCCTGGGGTGACTGGTTTATTTATGTTTATGTTAAAACCACCCAGACCTCAAAGCCCTGGGTGACTGGTTATTTATGTTTATGTATAAAAGAACCCAGACCTCAAAGCCCTGGGTGACTGGTTATTTTATGTTTATGTATAAAACAACCCAGAACTCAAAGCCCTGGTGATTGGTTATTTATGTTTATGTATAAAACCACCCAGACCTCAAAGCCCTGGGTAATTGTTATTTATGTTTATGTATAAAACCACCCAGACCTCAAAGCCCTGGGTGACTGGTTATTTATGTTTTATGTATAAACCACTCAGACCTCAAAGCCCTGGGTGACTGGTTATTTATGTTTGATGTATAAAACCACCAGACTCAAAGCCCTGGGTGACTGGTTATTTATGTTTATGTATAAAACCCCCAGACTCAAAGCCCTGGGTGATGGTTATTTATGTTTATGTTATAAACCACCCAGACCTCAAAGCCCTGGGTGACTGGTTTATTTATGTTTATGTATAAAACCACCCAGACCTCAAAGCCCTGGGTGACTGGTTATTTATGTTTATGTATAAAACCACCCAGACCTCAAAGCCCTGGTGACTGGTTATTTATGTTTATGTATAAAACCACCCAGACTCAAAGCCCTGGGTGACTGGTTATTTATGTTTATGTATAAACCACCCAGACCTCAAATGCCCTGGGTGATTGGTTATTTTATGTTTAGTGTTATAAAACATCCAGACTTCAAAGCCCTGGGTGACTGGTTTATTTATGTTTTATGTATAAAACCACCCAGACCTCAAAGCCCTGGGTGACTGGTTATTTATGTTTATGATAAAACCACCCAGACCTCCAAAGCCCTGGGTGACTGGTTATTTATGTTTATGTATAAAACCAACCAGACCTCAAAGCCCTGGGTGACTGGTTATTTATGTTTATGTACTCTTTTATATGTTGAGATGTTTTGTCTTGCGTTTGTACGGGTTTCGGCTTGGATTGAGTTTCTCTTTTAAGGAAATGTATTTGCCAAAAACTGTAGTAGTTTGAAGTGACATGAGTGAATTAAATAGAATTTAAGGCTC
>NW_019943539.1:43952-55296 GCF_002910315.2 Salvelinus sp. IW2-2015
CTATTTCTCTTGCCCTCCCTCACCCCGCTCAGTACTTAAAGAACCTCAAAGTGCTTTACCCCCTCTCCCCCTTTCTCTCACTCATGTTCACTCTCTATATCCATCCCATCTCTTCTCACATCTCTAGACCTGATTGAGTGGTAGGCTATCAGGTCAGGCAGATCACTCTAGATTGAATTCGAAATTGGACGTCTGTCCATGTACTGAGGACGTCGGGAAACACTTTCAAAACCTCCTCTCAGTGTGTCTCCTCTCCTCTCCTCTCAGTGTGTGTCTCCTCTCCTCTCAGTGTGTCTCCTCTCCTCTCAGTGTGTCTCCTCTCCTCTCCTCTCAGTGTGTCTCCTCTCCTCTCAGTGTGTCTCCTCTCCTCTCAGTGTGTGTCTCCTCTCCTCTCAGTGTGTGTCTCCTCTCCTCTCAGTGTCACAGGAAACTATCGTTCTGTGTGTGGTGTGTGTGTGGTGTGTGTGTGGTGTGTGTGTGTGTGTGTGTGTGTGTGGTGTGTGTTGTGTGTGTGTGCACTACAGAAAAGCTTTCAGCTGTAAGTTTTCTTGTCTGCGTAGTTTAGACAGCATCTACCCCTTAAAGAACACAAATGGAGGGTCAGAGAGATACTTTAAGGCAGTGTGTGTGTGTGTGTGTGTGTTGTGTGTGGTGTGTGTGTGTGTGTGTGTGTGTGTGTGTGTGGTGTGTGTGTTGGTGTGTGTGTGTGTGTGTGTGGTGTGGTCTGTGTGTGTGTTGTGACTTTATCAAGGTTGGACTTTGTGTTACGTCTACCTCATGTTAAGGTTAGAGGGTTTTCTTACTCTGTTCCATAGTCGGAGGCACCTGATCAACTAAGCTTCTTACAGTCTCACTGAGAATCTACTACGTTTCTTTTGGTACTTTTTTCTCCAAGCGAGTAACTTTTAACCTTTAAGGGTTAAGGTTTTGTAATAGGGTTCAAACAAACACAAAAATAAAACTAGTATCAACCTCACGTGGGATTGGCAACATGCAACCTTCCCATCCTAGGGTCCAATGTCACTTAGCAAATAAACACAAACCTAACAAGCTTGGCTACACAGCTCGGCGTTAAATCTGCTAACAGTGTACGTGACATATAACATTTGAATTTGACTGCATGTGGAATATGCGCTCACTTGTTGCGCACACACTGAGAGGAAGAGGCAGACAGACACTGAGGAGAGAGGAGAACAGACACTGAGAGGAGAGGAGACAGACACTGAGAGGAGAGGAGACAGACACCTGAGAGGAGATGAGAGGAGACACACTGAGAGGAGAGGAGACACACCTGAAGGAGAACAACAATGGAGCAGGAGACCAACTGAGAGGAGAGGGAGACACACTGAAGAGGAGAGGAGAGGAGACACAACTGAGAGGAAGACAGAGAGGAGAGGAACCTGAGAGGAGAGGAGACACCGAGGGGGGCCACCTGAGAGGAGAGGAGACACTACGAGAGAACACACTAGCACGAGAGGAGAGGAGACACAGAGCTGAGAGGAGAGGAGAGAAGACACACTGAGTAGGGAGGACGCACGAGAGAGAGACCACACTGAGAAGGAGAAGGAAGACCACACTGAGAAGGAGAGGAGACAGACACTGAGAGGAGAGCGAGACACACACTGAGAGAGGGAGAACCCGAGAGAAGAGCACCACTGAGAGGAGAGGAGACACACTGAGGAGGAGAGGAGAGGAGAGGAGAGCACACTGAGAGGAGAGGAATAGAGGAGACACACACTGAGAGGAGAGGAGACACACTGAGAGGAGCAGAGAGAACACACTGAGAGGAGAGGAGACACTGGAAACAGAGGAAAAGAGGAGACACACCAGAAGCTGAGAGAAGACACAGGAGAGGAGACACACTGAGAGGAGAGGAGACAGACAAAACTGATGAGGAGAGGAGAGAAGAGAGGACACACACCTGGAGTAGAGAGAGGAGAACACACTAGAGAGGAGAGGAGAGGGACACACTGAGAGGAGAGGAACAAGAGGAGAGGAGAGGGGACCACTGAGAGGAGAGGAGACACACTGAGGAGGAAGAGGAGAGGAGGAACACACTGAGAGGAGAGGAGACACAGACTGAGAGGAAGAGGAAAGGAGACCACCTGAGAGGAGAGGGAGAGACCACACACTGAGAGGGAGAGGAGACACCTGAGAGGAGAGGAGAGGAGACACACTGAGAGGAGAGGAGATCACCCTGAGAGGAGAGGAGACACACATGAGAGGAGGAGAGGAGACCAACACACTGGAGGAGGTTTTGAAAGTGTTCCCGACGTCCTCTAGTACATGGACAGACGTCCAATTTCGAATTCAATCTAGAGTGATCTTGCGGTGACCTGATAGCCTACCCAACTCAATCAGGTCTAGAGATGTGAGAAAGAGATGGGATGGATATAGAGAGTGAACATGAGTGAGAAGAAGGGGGAGAGGGGGTAAAGCACTTTGAGGTTCTTTAAGTCCTTTGAGCGTTGTGGTGTCAGGAGGGCAAGAGAAATAGTTGAGAGTGGGAAGAGGGAGAGAGATGACCATACTATGAGGTTGAGTGAGGGGTGAGCGGAGAGAGAGAAGGGTATAGGGAGAAAGAGGGAGAAAAGGAGAGAAAAAAGGACAAGAGAGAGGGAGCGGCAGAGAGAGGGAATTTAAGAGAGAGAGGCGAGCGTCAGAAGAATGCGAGTAATTGATGATGAGATCGAGGAAAATTGAGATGAGAGCAGATAAGATTGTGAGTTGAGTGGAGCACTACGGGAATCATCTGTTCAAGCCATTCCTACTACTTATAGGAGTTATTTAGTATACCAGCTATATGTCAGGTTATGATGGGAAGAGGGAAATAAAGTATCATATGTCCTGTGACCCAATTTAGCAGGTTGCCTTTCTGGTCAAACCGTTCGGTGTTCTTTTAACCTCATATCACACTGTTCTGGGTTAGACTGAACTGTACCCAGACAGGGAGAGAGAGAGAAGAGTTGGAAGAAAGACAGAGAGAGGAGGGTAGGAGAAGGAAGAGACAGACATAGTGCAGAGGTGGGACAGCGGGAGCCATGAGAGGTGATGGAGAGAAAAAGACAGAGGGGGATCAATAGAGGGGAGAAGTGATGTAGATAAGTAGAAAGAGAGAAGCTGGTATTGAGAAGCAAAACCTACATGAATATTGTTTGTGTTGGAGAAAAGGAAGAGAGAGCAGAAGAGAGAGAGATGCAGGATAGAGAGAAGACTGATGAGTATAGAGAGTATGACTAAAGATACTTCCCCTGAGATACATTCTTTACTTCAGTTCTCTTCTTGTCTATCTATCCCATTCCTGCTCTTTGACATGGAGATCAGTCCATGTTTAACTCTGATTTCCAATACAGCGAGGTCTCACTCGCGTTCAGCCATTTACAATGATAATATACAGTATCTCTGTTCTTTCTGGTTTTCATCTGGCTCTCTAGGAACGATAGTTTCCTGTGACACTGCCGAGGTAGAGAGGAGAACACACTGACGAGAGGAGACAGAGAGAGAGGAAAAGGAGACACACTGAGAGGAGAGGAGACACGAGAGGAGAGAGAGAGGTACAACACTAGACTGAGGGAGAGGAACACTGAGGAGAGAGGAGTACACACTGAGAGAGAGGAGACCACCACTGAGAGGAGAGGAGACACACTCTGAGAGGAGGAGAACCACTGAGAAAGAGACACATGGAGAGAGAGAACAGCACACTGAGAAAGAGAGAGGAAGGACCACACACTGAGAGAGAGAGAGAGGTACACTGAGAGGAGAGGAAGCACACCTGAGAGAGAGAGGACAAACACTGAGAGGAGGAGAGGAACACACTGAGAGGCATGAGGAGGACACACAACTGAGAGGAGAGGAACACACACTGAGAGCGGAAGGAACACACCTGAGAAGAGGAGAACACACTGAGAGAGAAGGCAGACCACACTGAGATGCAAGAGGAACACACACGAGAGGAAGAGAGAACACCGAGAGAGGAAGACGAACCTGGAGAGAGAGAACACACACTGAAGAGGGAGGAGAACACAGCTAAGATGGAGAGGAACAACCACTGAGAAGGAGAGAGGAACACACTGAGAGGTAGAGAGGAACACCGAGAAGAAGACACACACTGAGCGGAGAGGAACACACTGAGAGGGAAGGAAACACACATGAGAGGACGAGAGACACACGAGCATGAGAGAGAGAGGAGACACACATGAGAGAGAGAGAAGCAGACACACTGGAGAGAGAGAGAACACACACGAGAGAGAGGAACAACTGAGAGTAGGAGACACACACTGAGCAGTGAGAGGAATCACACTGAGAGGGAGAGTGAACACACGTGAAGGAGAGGACAGCTGAGGGAGACACACACATCGAGAGGGAGAGGAGACACATTACTGAGAGGGAGAGAGGAGACACTAAGCGATACATACACACTAACTGGGAGGTAACAGAGGAGAGGAGAACCATCTGAGTGAGAGGGAGACAAAACAGCACACTGAAGGCAGAGGGAGAAACACGAAACACTGGAACTTATGGAGAGGAGGAACAATACACTGAGAGGAGAGGAGACACAACACGAGAGGAAGGAGAAACACACTGAGAGGGAAGGAGAGGAGACAACACTGAAGGAAGAGGAGGTACAACACAAACTCAACAAATCTTGAGAGGGAGAGGAGAACACTACATGAGCAGGAGACGGAGACACCTGAGAGGAGGTTTTGAAGTGTTTCCCCCGACGTCCTCAGTACATGGACAACGTCATTCCGATTCAATCTAGGTGATCTGCCTGACCTGATCGCCTACCACTTCAATCCAGGGTTCTAGACGTGTGGAGAGAGATGGGATGGATATAAGAGTGAACCATGAGTGAGAGAAAGGGGGAGAGCGGGGTAAAGCTCACTTTGAAGGTTCTTTAAGGGTACTGAGCGGGGTGAGGGAGGGCAAGAGAATAGTTGAGAGTGGGGAATGAGTGGAGACGAGATTTGACATATATTGAGGTTGAGGTGAGGGGTGTAGGAGATGGCAAGGGTATAGGGAGAAAGAGGGAGAAAAGGAGAGAAAAATGGACAAGAGAGAGGGAGCGGCAAGAGAGAGGCGTATTAGAGAGAGAGGGAGCGATAGAGCAGAAGGGATTTGAGAAGAGAGAAGGAATTGAGAGAGAGCGATGAAAGCTGTGAGGTTTGAGTGATGCACTGGGAATCTGTTCAACGCCTATTCCTCTATCTATACGGGCTAATAAGTATACGCATATGCAGGTATGAATGGAAGAGAGGAATAAAGATCAATGTCCTGTGACCAGTAGCACGTGTTGCCTTCTGGTCCAAACCAGGTCGGTGTGTCCTTTAACCTCATCCACATGTTCTGGGTTAGACCTGATACTGTTGGCCCAAACAGGGGATGAGGAGACGGAGAGACTGGGAAGACAGAGCAGTAGGGAGGGATGGGGAAAGGAGATGACAGACAGGGATATGGGGGGAGCGGCGGGAGCTCAGAGAGGGGGAGAGAGAAAAAGACAAGAGGGGGACCAAGTAAGGGGAGAGAGTAGAACGTAGAAAGAAGAGAAGGTGGTATTGAGGAGACGCAAAACCTACATGAATTATTGTGGGAGAAAAAGAGAGAGAGAGAGGAGAAAGGAAGGGAGGAGAGACTAAGCCTAAGAGAAACTGCCCCAGCATACTTCTGCTAGTTTGTCTTCTTTCTTACTGCTCCCATCCGCTGCTTTGCAGATCAGCCAGTTTTAACCTTGTTTTTCCAAATACAGCAAGGTCCTCACTAACTCGGTTTCAGGCCATTACAAATGATATACAGTATCTCTGTTCCTTTTCTGGTTTCGATGCTTGGCTCTTCTAGGAACGATTAGTTTTCCTGTGACACTCTGAGAGGAGGGAGTCAGACTTGAGTAGGAGAGGAGACCACACTGAGAGGAGAGGAGAGGGCACACGAAGAAGCAGGAGACACTTGAGAGGAAGGAGACACACTGTGAGTAGGAGTAGGAGACAAACACACTTGAGAGGGAAGGAGACACCACTGAGGTAGGGAGGAGATCACACTGGTAGGAGAGGAGACACATTGAGAGGAGAGGGAGAGGAACAGCACTTGAGAGAGAGTGAGAGGAGACACAGCACTGGAGGAGAGGAGACACACTGAGAGGAGAGGAGAACATCTGAGAGGAGAATGAGCACATCTGAGGGTACACCTGAGGAGGAGAGACACATGAGGGAGAGACAACACTGAGAGGAGAAGGAGGAACCAACAACACCTGAGAGGAGAGGAGAGCAGACTTGAGAGAGGGGACACCTGAGAGAAGAGGAGACATTGAGCAGACGGGACCACTGTAGAGGAGAGGAGACACCTGACAGATAGGAGACAATGGAAGAAGGAGACAACACTGAAAGGAGAGGAACACACTAAGGGAACACATGATGTAGGAGAGAGAGGAGACACACACTGAGAGGAAGAGGAGAAACACACTGAAGAGGGAGGACCTGGAGAGGAGAGAGAGGAGACACCTGAGAGGTAGAGGAGAAGAACACACTGAGATAGGACACTGCAGGGTGGACCTCTTGAGAGGAGAGGCACCCTAGAGGGCACACTGAGTAGGAGAGGACGAGGGACACAACTGAGAGAGAGGCAGACACAGACTGAGAGGAGAGGAGACAAACAACACTGACGAGGAGAGAAGAACACATGTACAGAGGGTGAAACTTGAGGGAGGGGAGACAACACACTGAGAGGAGAGGAGACACATCTGAGAGGAGAGGAGACACGACACTGAGGGAGAGGAGACCTGAGGAACATGAGAGGAGAGGACATTCAATCACACTGAGAGGAGAGGAGAGACACACTGGAGAGGGAGAGGAGAGACACGAGGAGTAGAGACACTCATGAGTAGAGAGGAGAACCCGAGAGAAGGAGGACAACTGAGAGGAGAGAGACCACTGAGTAGGGAGGAGAAACTGAAGGAGAAGACAACAATTGGAGACCATGAGAGGAGAGGAGACACACTAAAGAGCACACTGAGAGGAGAGGAGCATAGCGAGAGGAGCACACTGTAGAGGAGACATGAGAGGCAGTAGGAGACCACACTGAGAGGAGAGTGAGAGGAACACACTAGGATGGGACAAATGAGAGAGAGGAGATCGCATGAAGGAGCGAAACCTGAAGAGAGTGAGCATGAGAGGAGTAACAAGCTGAAGAGGAGAAGGCACACTGAGAGGAGAGGAGACCACGATAAGAGCTTGGAAGGAGAGGAGAGCATATGGAGGTAGAGGGCACATTGAGAGAGAGAGACAACCGGAGAGAGGCACACTGAGATGGGAGTGAGACACACTGAGAGGAGGCAACACATGAGCGGGAGGAGGAACGAGAGGAGACCCGAGAATTGAGAGAACCGAGAGGAGGATAAGGATACACCTGAGAGGAGAGGAGAGCACACCTGAGAGGAGAGACCCTGAGAGAAATGAGAGACAGGAGACACACTGCGAGAGAGGAGAGGAGAATCGACACTTTGAGAGGAGAGGCGACACACTGAGTAGGAGCGGAGAGAGCAACACAGAGGCACATGAGAGGAGAGGTAGATTACGAGGGAGAGAGACAACACTGAGAGGGAGGTTTGAATCAGTGTTTCCCGACGTCCTTCAGTACATGGACAGAGCGTCAATTCGAATTCAATCTAGACGTGATCTGGCCTGCCCTCGATAGCCTACCACTCATAGG
The DNA here is from genome assembly GCF_002910315.2 of Salvelinus sp. IW2-2015. Taxonomy (NCBI): domain Eukaryota; kingdom Metazoa; phylum Chordata; class Actinopteri; order Salmoniformes; family Salmonidae; genus Salvelinus; species Salvelinus sp. IW2-2015. Next base: position 51,654 of record NW_019943539.1, read on the forward strand.
TCTTAGAGTATGTGAGAAGAGATGGGTGGATTAGAGAGTGACAATGAGTGAGAGAAAGGGGGAGAGGGGGTAAAGCCACTTTGAGGTTCTTTAAGTCTGAGCGGGGTTGAGGGTATGGCACAGAGAAATAGTTGAGAGTGGGGAAGAGGGAGTAGAGAATGCCTCATATTGAGGTTGAAGTGAGGGGTGAGGGAGAGAGAGAAGGGTATAGGGAGAAAAGAGGGAGAAAAGGAGAAGAAAAAAGGGACAAGAGACGAGGGAGCGGCAAGAGAGAGGGGATTCCGAGAGAGTAGGGAGCGAAAGACGGAGCGGTTGAGAGAGAGGGAATTGAGAAGAGAGGCGATGAAATAGATGTGAGGTTGAGTGGAAGCACTGGGAACATCCTGTTCAATCCGCCCATTCCTCTATTATAAGGGTATAGTATACAGCTAATATCGCAGGTTATGATTGGGAAGGGAAATAAGATCAATGTCCTGTGAAGTTAGCAGGTTGCTTCTGGGTCCAAACCAGTCGGCTGTCTTAACCTCATCCACCATGTCTGGGTTAGAACCTTCGACCTGTAGCCTCAGACAGGGGAGAGTAGAGAGAGGACGTGTGGAGAAAACCGAGATGAGGAGTGGGGAAGAAGGAAGGACAGAACCAAGGCAGAGGGGGAATGCGGGAGACAGAGAGGGGGAGAGAGAAAAGAACAGAGGGGGACAAGGGGGAGGAGTAGAAAGTAGAAAGAGAGGAAGGTGGTATTGAGAGAGAAAACCTACCATTGAAGCCATCATTGTTTGTGAATATAGTGGGAGAGAGAGAGAGAGAGCAGAGGAGTAAGAGAGAACTAAAGACTAAGAGAGAACTCCCCAGATACTTCTTAGTTGTCTTCTTGTCTACTTCATTCCATGCCCTTTGAAGATCAGCAGTTTTACCTGTTTTTCCATACAGCAGAGGTCTCACTCGGTTCAGGCCATTACAATGATATACAGTATCCTCTGTTTCTTTCTGGTTTTCGTATCTGGTCTCTAGGAAGTATACGTTTCTGTGACATCTGCGAAAGGAGAGGGAGAACACACTTGAGGAAGGACACTGAGAGGAGTAGGAAGCCACACTGAGAGGAGAGGAGACACAGGCTGAGAGGAGTAGGAAGATGAACAACACACTGAAGCGGAGAGAGAGTACACACAAAAACAACCCCTTGAGAGGAGAGAGACAAACACTGAGAGGCAGAAGGAGACACAATACAGGCCAACACTGAGAGGAGAGGAGAAGGAGACACTACTGAGCGGAGAAGGAGCCCCAGCTTGAGAAGGAAGAGGAGAACACACCACTGAGCGGAGAGGAGAAACAATCTCTGAGAGGAGAGGAGAAACAACTGAAGAGGAGAGAGAACACAACTGAAGGAGAGGAGAGGAGAAGACAAGACACTGAAGAAGGAGGGAGACGATACAGGACTGATAGAGGAGAGGAGACCACACTGAGAGGAGAGGAGCACAGTGTCAACTGGAGGGAGAAGGAGAGGAGGACGAAGACAGCTGAGAGGAGGGAGACAGCACTAGAGGAGAGGAGACCACAATGAAGAGGAGAGGAGACAGACCCACTGAGAGTGATGAGAGGATGAGGAGACACACTGAGAAGGAGAGGGAGACAACACTGAAGAAGGAGGAGACACACTGAGAGAGGAGTCACACTGAGAGGGAGAGGAGACCACACTGATGAGGAGAGGAGCGAGACACACTGGAGAGGCAGGAGGAGACACACTGAGAGCGAGAGGTAGACACCACTGATGAGGAGAGGATGACACCATGAGACGCGAAACACAATGACAGGAGAGGAACTGAAAGGATGTTACGACACACCTGAGGAGACCCTGAGTAGGAGAGGAAGCCATAGAAGAGGACTGAAGGAACGACCGATGGAGGAAGGAGACACACTGAGAGGAGAGAGACAAGAGAGAGAGCACATTACTGAGAGGAGAGCAGGCAAGCTGAGAAAGAGACACCAGCGTGAAGGAAGATAAGAGGGACACATGAGACACGAGAGAAGGAGACTGGGAGTACACACACCTGCGAGAGGAGAGAGACCGGAGAGAGACTGAGAGGAAGCATCTAGAGAGAGAGACCATACCTGAGGAGGAGGAGACTGACACAACTGCGGAGGGAGAGAGGAGGACCACGGAGAGGAAGACACACTGAGAGGGAAGGAGAGAGACACTGACTCGAGAGGAGAGGAGAAGACACCTGAGAGAGAGAGGGACACACTGAGAGGAGAGAGAGGAGACACACTGGGAAGAGACAAGAGACACAGGCGTGAGAGGAGCAGAGAGCAACACGGGAGAGGAGCAGAGGAGACACACGAGACTGAGAGGAGAGGAGACCATGGCGGAGAAAATCTCGACTGAGAGAGAGACACACTAGAGGAGAGGGAGAGGAGACACACTGGAGAGGAGAGGAGACACACCTTGTAGAGGAGAGGGAGACCACACTGAGAGGAGGGACGAGGAGACACACTGAGAGGGGTTTTGAAAAGTTGTTTCCCGACGTCCTCACGGAGTACCCATGACCATGACGTCCAATTTCGAAATTAATTCAATCTGGAGTGATCTGCACTAGTCGACCGATAGGCCTACCACTGCAATCGAGGTCTAAGAGGTGTGAGAAGAGATGATGGATAATAGAGAGTGAACATGACAAGTAGAGAAAACGGGGCGAAGGAGAGGGTAAGACACTTCTGCATGTGTCTCATTTTAAGTATGCAGGGGGTAGGGAGGGAGCAAGAGAATAAGTAGAAGAGTGGGGTAAGAGCGGGAGAGAGATGACAACTATATAGAGGTTGCGAGTGAGGGGTGAGGGCGAGAGTAGAAAGGTAGCTTATAGGGAGAAGAGGGAGAAAAAGGAGAGAAAGGAACAAGAGAGAGGAGCGCGGCATGAGAAGAGGATTATAAGAGAGGAGAATCAGGAAGGGAAGCGGAAAGGAGAGGCGACTTGAGAGAGGAGAGGAATTGAGAGAGAGCCGATGAAGAGTTGAGGATTGATGAGCACTGGTAACCATCTGTTCAAGCCATTCTTCATCTATAGGTTTATAGTGGATACAGCTATAGCGGGTTATGCGCTATGGGAAGAGGAAAAAGTTCAAAGATCAATGTCCTGTGACAGTTAGCACAGGTTGCTTCTGGTCCAAACCAGTCGGCTGTCTTTAACCCATCCACATGTTTGGGTTTAGACGGCTGACTGTAGCCAAAGGGGAGAGAGAGAGAGAGACGTGGAGAAAGACAGAGAGAGGAGCGGGGAGAAGGAAAAGACAAGACAAGGGAGAGGGGGGAAGGCGGGAGACCAGCGAGGGGGAGAGACGAAAAGAGAGAGGGGCAAAAGGGGGAGAGAGTAAGAAAGTAGAAGAGAGAAGGGTGGTTAATTGTAACGAGACGCAAAACCTACATATATTGTGGGAGAAAAGAAAGAGAGAGAGACGAGAGACTAAGACTAAAGAGAGAACTCCCAGATACTTCTCTAGTTTGTCTTCTTGTCCTAATTTCCATTCCGGTGCCTTTGACAGACGTCAGCCAGGTTACACACTGTTTCCAATACAGCAAGGATCTCACTCGTTCAGGCCATTACAATGATATACAGTATCTCTGTTTCTTTCTGTTTCGTCTGCTCCTCTA
>NW_019943539.1:55321-58435 GCF_002910315.2 Salvelinus sp. IW2-2015
GAGAGAGGAGATCCACAGACTAGCATAGATGAGGTACACACTTGAGAGAGAGAGTAACACTGAGGAGAGGAGAGGTAGACACACTGAGAGACACTGAGAGAGAGGTGAACACATGAGAAGAGAGGAGGGACACAATGAGAGGAAGAGAGAACACACTGAGAGGAAGGAAACACTGATGAGGAGAGAGACACACCTGATGAGAGAGACACATACTAAGAGAAGGAGGAACACAACACGCTGAGAGGGAGGACGACAACACTGAGAGGAAGAGGAGAAGGAACAACCACTGAGAAAAGGAAAGAGCACACACTGAGAGTGAAGAGGAACACACTGAGAAAAGAGAGGATACACTAACACTATGTGGAGAGAGAGGAGAACACACTGAGAAAGGGAGAACACACTAGAAAGCATGTTAGAGGACAACACCTGAGAAAAAGAGAGAACACTACAACACTAGATAGAGAGATAACACACTGAGAATACGAAGAGAACAGACACAACTGAGAAGAGAGAGCCCACTGAGAGAAGGAGAAAACACTGACGAGGAGATGAGACTCACACATGAGAGGAGGGGACAACACTGAGAGGGAGAGGAACACACATTCTGAAGAGAGAAGACCCGAGAGGAGGAACCACACTGAGGGAGAGGAGAGAACCCCCTGATACAAAGAGAACACACACTAGAGAGAAGAACCCACACTGAGATAAATAGAGGATAAACAAACACACTTGAGTCGAAGATGGGTACAATCACTGAGACGAGTAGAGTAAGCACACTGAGAAGAAGTATCACATGATGGAGAGGAACATCACAATGAAGGGAGAGGAACAGACACACTGAGAGAGAGAGGAACCACGATGAGGAGGAACACACTGAGAAGAAGAGAGAACACATACTGAGAGAGAGAACACACTGAGAGAGAGAGGAGCCACAACGGAGAGAAGAAGTACACACTGAGGAGACATATGAGTGACACACTGAGAGGAGAACACAACTGGAGAGAGAGGAATACACACTGAGAGGAGAGGAGACACCACTGAGAAGGAGAGGATACACCACATGAGAGGGAGAGGAACACACTGATCACGAGAGGAACACACACTGAGAGGAGAGGAACCAACATTGATAAGATGTACACACTGAGATAGAAGAGAACACAAGCCACTAGAGGAGCAGAACACAGACTCTGAGACTAGAGAGGAACCCACCACTGAAGGAGATAGACACCACACTAGAATAGAGAAGAACACTGAATAAGAGAAGCCCACCACTAGATTAGAGAGGAAACACTGAGAGGAAACGAACACACTTGAGATAAAGATAAGCACACACTTGAATAGAGAGGAGACTCACACTTTACATTTTTAAAATGTTAGTAATTTAGCGGACACTGTCCAGAGTGACTTACAGGAGCAATTAGGGTTACGTGTCTTGCTCAAGGGCACATCAAACAATTTTTCACCTGGTCGGCTCAGGGATTTGAACCAGCAACATTTTGGTTACTGGCCCAATGCTTTTTAACCGCTAGGTGCCCATCCTGGGATATACGTCAACAGCAACCAAATCCTCTGCATTGACATTAACAGCAGACTTGTGCATTTCCTCAGTGAAAACAGGAAATTTCAAATTGGCTTATTACCAAATGACCATAAGTTAGAACATGTACTTACCCTGCACACCCTATTTGGTAAACAAACAAACCAAGTATGCTATTAAAATTAGCAAAAAACACACATTTCTTTACACGGGGCCGTGGAATGAGACGGGGATGGAGCTTAAGCCCCACCCTCCACAACATATATATCAACAAATTGGTGAGGGCAAACAGTAAATCTCAGTAAGACAAAAAAAATGGTGTTCCAAAAAATGTCCAGTTGCCAGGACCACAAGTACAAATTCCTTCTGGACACTGTTGCCCTATAGCATATAAAATAAAATAAACATACCTCGGCCTAAACATCAGCACCACAGGTAAATGCTACACTGTGAACGATCTGAGAGACAAGGCAAGAAGGGCCATAAGCCATCAAAAGGAACATCAAATTCATCATCCCAATTAGGATTTGGCAAAAAATATTTGAATCAGTTATAGAACCTATTGCTCTTTGTGATTGTAAGGTCTGGGGTACGTTCACCAAACAATTATTCCCAAAATGGGAAAAACACCGAATKGAGACTCAGAATTCTGCAAAAATATCCTTAATGTACAGCGTAAAACACCAAATAATGCATGCAGAGCAGAATTAGGACGAGACCCGCTAATTATAAAAATCCAGAAAAGAGCCGTTCAATTCTACAACCACCTAAAAGGAAGCGATTCCCAAACCTTCCATAACAAAGCCATCACCTACAGAGTCCCATATTTTTGAGGTGAAATACCGCAGTGTGCCATCACATCCAATATTTGTCACAAGAAAAGGTCAACCAGTAACATTTGAAATATCTCTAATCCTTTTAAACTTCGTAATGTTCACTGTAGTTTATTTCACTTTTGTTTTTGATCTATTTCACTTGCTTTGGCAGTGTAAACATATGTTTCCCATGCCAATGAATCCCTTTAAATTGAATTGAGAGAGAGAAGAGAGAGAGAAGAGAGAGAGGTACAGAGAAAGGAGAGATAGCATGTATGTTTGTTTGAGAGAGGAGAGAGAGAGAAGAGAGAGAGGGTACAGAGAAAGAGAGAGATAGGCATGTATGTTTTGTTTGAAGAGGAGAGAGAGAGAAGAGAGAGAGGTACAGAGAAAGAGAGAGATAGCATGTCTGTCTGTTTTGAAAAAGAGAAACAGATAATCTATCACGCGTGCTTTTAAAAAATACTATTTTGCAGATACTTTCTATAAAGAGGAAAAACTAGACCGACACACACACACACATTGTGTGACGAGTGTGAGCAGAACAGAACTGTCCCTGACTTGAAGGACTTCTGCTGAGTTTTCAGCCCAGTCAGCAGTTTTGCTCACACACTGTGACTAACCTCCCTTGGCACAAGTGTGTGGTGTGTGTGTGTGTGTGTGTGTGTGTGTGTGTGTGTGTGTGTGTGTGTGTGTGCTGGGTGTGTGTGTGTGTGTGTGTGTGTGTGTGTGTGTGTGTGTGTGTGTGTGTGTTGTCGTTGA
>NW_019943539.1:61712-82223 GCF_002910315.2 Salvelinus sp. IW2-2015
TGTGTGTGTGTGTGTGTGTGTGTGTGTGTGTGTGTGTGTGTGTAAAGACACTACAGGGAAACTGTATAGGGTATAACTCTCCCCCTGTCCAAACTTTATTGCGGGGGCAGCTAGCAGTGCAGGTGTAGAGTAGAGGACACAACTCCCACTTCAAAACTTTCCACATCTGTAACGTTGTCCATCCCTGCCAAGGTGGACCTGGGATTCAAACATATCAAAGTACCACCAATAAAGATCTTAATTTGATATCTTGTTACATTCAAGGTGTAAAAAAACCTTCTAAAGTTTGTAATTTCCACTTTAACATTTCAGACCGTTACAAAAATGTGCATTAATTATGATCTGTACCGATCAAATATATAAACGTAACGGGCAACAATTTCAAAGATTTTCATACAAGGAAATCAGTCAATTTAAATAAATTCATTCGGCGCTAATCTATGGATATTACCTGACTGGGCAGGTGCACAGCCATGGGTGGGCATAGGCCCACACACCTAGGTGCCAGGCCCAGCCAATCAGAATGACGATCCCGCAGGTGAAGAAGTCGGATGTGGAGGTCCTGGGTTGTGAGGCCGGTTGGACGTACTGCCAAATTGTCTAAAATGACGTTGGAGGTGGCTTATGGTAGAGAAATTAACATTAAAATCTCTGGCAACAGCTCTGGTGGACATTCCTCTAGTCAGCAAGCCAATTGCACACTCCCTCAAAACTTGATACATTTGTGGCATTGTGTTGTCTGATAAAACTGCACATTTTAGAGTGGCCTTTTATTGTCCCCAGCACAAGGTGCACCTATGTAATGATCATGCTGTTTAATCAGCTTTTTGATTTGCCACACCTGTCTGGTGGATGGATTATCTTGACAAAGGATAAAAAGCTCACTAACAGGGATGTAGATCAGTTTGTGCCAGAAAATTTAGAGAAATAATATTTTTGTGAGTATGGAAAATATGGAAAAAAATTAAAATATGTTTTATTCAGCTCGTGAAACATGGGAGCAACACTTTACATGTCTCATTTATATTTTTGTTCAGTGTAGCTAAAGGCTACCTGCTACTACACAACCTCCCCCCTCCTTCTCTGCAACAGCCAGACAGAGTTGACCCATACATGTCAAGGCATGCCAACTCTGTGTAACAGGATGTTGACATTGGAAACACTTCCTTAGGGGCCACATAAAAGTACACAGCACCTGTCCAGTCCTGGTGCTGGAAACCACAGTATGTGAGCGGAGTTGAGCAGTTGGGAAGTCTCGCTCCGGCGCTCCACGTCCTTTCCAACCAACCGCTCTTCTAAATCCTGCTCCTCCAGAAAAATAAACAAATGCTGCTCATAATTTGAGCCGTTCATTGAAATCACCATTTTAAACCAACACTCATTCTCTTGTTCTGACTATCTAGACGTAGCATTTGGTTTGGAAGTAATGAAACCATATGATTTGAATGAAAAGTATTTTAATAAACATGAAAAGGGGACTAAAAAGCTCTCACCACTTCACACTGGCTACATGTCAAATTAAACAGCATAGAAACACTCWWAATATGTCAGGAGCCAGACAGGAAGTCTAAGAAGGAACTAAAAATATTATTAGCCTATTATTTTCAATTATTTCAAGGCCAAAAATATATTGTCAAGCATTAGCGAGTGCAACAAACTTAGAATGGCAGGAACAGTACGAGCTCAGCATCTAAACAACATTTCCATCTATTCATTTATTATAGTCTATAAATTGCCCATAAAGTCTGTGACTTACTTAGAATTAAATATAAATTCAGTCTACAAGGCTTTTAAATTCACTTTCAGATAAAGGAGTTTGGCCAGAGTAGGTGTGTTCATGCTCATGTGATGGTGGCCAGCAGAGGAAAGTAACCCCTCCACGCTTGCAGAGCAAACTGGGGTTGGTAAACATTCTTCAACTGGGGACGGTGAACATCCTTCAACGGGGACGGTGAACATCCTTCAACTGGGACGATAAACATCCTTCAACTGGGACGGTGAAATCCTTCAAGGGACGGTGAACATCCTTCAACGGGGGACGGTGGAACATCCTTCAACTGGGGACGGGTGAACATCCTTCAACTGGGGACGGTAAACATCTTCAACTGGGGACGGTAAACATCCTTCAACTGGGGACGGTGAACATCCTTCAACTGGGACGGTGAACATCCTTCAACTGGGGACGGTGAACATCCTTCAACTGGGGCGGCGGTAAACATCCTTCAACTGGGGGCGGTAACATCCTTCAACTGGGGACGGGAACATCCTCAACTGGGGACGGTAAACATTCTTCAACTGGGGAGGTAAACATCCTTCAACTGGGACGGTGAACACCTTCAAGGGGACGGTGAACATCCTTCAACTGGGGACGGTGAACATCCTTCAACTGGGGACGGTGAACATCCTTCAACGGGACGGTGAACATCTTCAACTGGGTTGGTAAACATCCTTCAACTGGGGACGGTAAACATCCTTCAACTGGAGACGGTGAACATCCTTCAACTGGACGGTGAACATCTTCAACTGGGACGGTGAAACATTCCTTTCAACTGGGGGACTGAACATCCTTCAACTGGGGACGGTGAACATCCTTCAACTGGGACGGTGAACATCTTTAACTGGGGACGGTGACATCCTTCAACTGGGGGGCGGTAAACATCCTTCAACTGGGACGGTGAACATCCTTCAACTTGGGGACGGTGAACATCCTTCAACTGGGGGGCGGTAAACATCCTTTAACTGGGGACGGTAACATCCTTCAACTGGGGACGGTGAACATCCTTCAACTGGGGGCGGTAAACATCCTTCAACTGGGGGCGGTAACATCCTTCAACTGGGACTGGAACATCCTTCAACTGGGGACGGTGAACATCCTTCAACTGGGGAGGCGGTAAACATCCTTTAACTGGGACGGTGAAATATCTTCAACTGGGGGCGGTAAACATCCTCAACTGGGACGGTAAACATCCTTCAACTGGGGACGGTGAACATCCTTCAACTGGGACGGTGAACATCCTTCAACTGGACGTGAACATCCTTCAACTGGGACGGTAAACATCCTTCAACTGGGACGGGGAACATCCTTCAACTGGGGACGGTGAACATCCTTCAACTGGGGACGGTGAACATCTTCAACGGGTCGGTAAACATCCTTCAACTGGGGATGGTGAACATCCTTCAACTGGGGACGGTGAACATCCTTCAACTGGGGGACGGTGAATATCCTTCAACTGGGGCGGTAAACATCCTTCAACTGGGACGGTAAACATCCTTCAACTGGGGACGGTAAACATCCTTCAACTGGGGACGGTAAACATCCTTCAACTGGCGGTTGGTAAACATCCTTCAACTGGGGACGGTAAACATCCTTCAACGGGGACGGTGAAACATCCTTCAACTGGGGACGGTGAACATCCTTCAACTGGGGACGGTAAACATCCTTCAACTGGGTTGTAAACATCCTTCAACTGGGGACGGTAAACATCCTTCAATGGGACGATAACATCCTTCAACTGGGGACGGTGAACATCCTTCAACGGGGTTGGTAAACATCCTTCAACTGGGGTTGGTAAATATCCTTCAACTGGGGACGGTAAACATCCTTCAACTGGGGACATAAACATCTTCAACTGGGGACGGTGAACATCCTTCAACTGGGGACGTGAACATCCTTCAACTGGGGACGGTAAACATCCTTCAACTGGGGAGGATAAACACATCCTTCAACTGGGACGGTGAACATCCTTCAACTGGGATGGTAAACATCCTTCTGGCCGCTCCTCCAGGTTGGGCAGGGATGCAACGTTTTTTAAATATTTTTTCTATAGGTAGGCTTAAAAAGTTTTTAGGCAAAATAACCCTGGCAAAAATGGAAAGGTCCTTGAAAGAGGTCATATGCCAGGCCTAGTGGGACAAAATCAATGATGGTCTATTTGAACAAATAATAGAATGAAAATGATACTAACTTTTAATAAGATATTATTTTTTTGTTTATAAATACTTGCTACAATGACACACTTAGTTAGCTACCCTTCCTCGTTCCTTTCTGATAGCATGTGCACGTAGTAAGTGCACCATCATGCTTTGGGGATATGTGTCTTTTCAGATTCCACAATGATTCTTTAGTTGTGGATAATACATCACTGCACTCCTCGCTTGGTCCTCATCTTTGTAAGTCACCTTGATTTAGCAGCTGTGTGTTTTATCAGTTTCTTCATGAAAATATTTAGCAAACTCCATGACAGTAGCTAAAGCAAGGGGCTATAGCAGCACACAAGTAGACTACAGATGCATGCTGGGCCGGGCATGACCTGAGTTCATGAAGTGAGGCTACTGGAGACTGGAGCGAAATTGGAGCAAGCGAGAAGGTCAACGCTCCAGCCTTTGGTAAACTCACTCTGCGCTCCAGTCAAATTGGGCATGTTCCACTCCATTCCACTCCACTCCTCACTCCGTTCCGCTCCTCGCTCTGTTCCGCTCCACACTCCACTCCTCGCTCCGTTCCGCTCCTCGCTTGGTTCCACTCCTCGCTCCGTTCCGCTCCTCGCTCTGTTCCACTCCACTCCTCGCTCCATTCCGCTCCTCGCTCTGTTCCACTCCACTCCTCGCTCCGTTCCGCTCCTCGCTCCGTTCCACTCCTCGCTCCGTTCCGCTCCTCGCTCTGTTCCACTCCACTCCTCGCTCCGTTCCACTCCTCGCTCCATTCCACTCCACTCCTCACTCCGTTCCGCTCCTCGCTCTGTTCCGCTCCACACTCCACTCCTTGCTCCGTTCCACTCCTCGCTCCGTTCCACTCCACTCCTTGCTCCGTTCCGCTCCTCGCTCCGTTCCGCTCCACTCCTCGTTCCGCTCCACTCCTCGCTCCATTCCCCTCCGCTCCTCGCTCCTTTCTGCTCCGCTCCTCGCTCCTTTCTGCTCTGTTCTGCTCCTCGCTCTGTTCCTCTCCTCGCTCCGCTCCGCGCTCCAATCCTCGCTCCGATCCTCACGCCGCTTCTCGCTCCGATCCTCGCTCTGATCCTCGCTCCGCTTCTCGCTCCGATCCTCGCTCCGTTTCTCGCTCTGCTCCGCTCCAATCCTCGCTCTGCTCACATACTCTGCTGGAAAGATTCCTTCAGACTCAGACAGGCTACATTTCAAATGGCACCCTGTTCCCAAAGCAGTGCATAGAGCCCTGGTAAAACGTAGTGCAAAATATAGAGAATAGGTTGCCTGTATAGTTGATTCGATGTGTGTGTGTGTGTGCCTGTGTGTGTGCGTGTGTGTGTGTGTGTGTGTGCGTGTGTATGTGTGTGTGTGACTAATTAGCTGTGCTGTCTGAATCCAACGGTCTGTTTTCTGTAGACAAAACATCTCTCTCTCTTTCTCTCTCTAATAAATAGGCTATGAGATTGTGAAAAATACTAATGTGTTTTAATTTACAATTTTGGAGTGCATCCGATGTTCATTCACATCATTCACATCATTGATGTTGACTGCTAAAACTTCTTACACTGATCTGTTTAATCATTGAACACATTGTTGAGCATACAAGTTAATTGTGTGCTCCATTTCTCCTAAACTGGTTGCCAGGTGAGGAGGCGTGACAAGTTGTAGTGCAATAAGATTAGAGACAGAGGTTTAAGGTGGACCTCAGGAAGTGGACCCCAGGAAGTGGACCCCAGGAAGTGGACCCCAGGAAGAGTAGCTGCTACTTTTGCAACAGCTAATGGGGATCYTAATAAAATACCAAATACCTAAGGCAAACAATAGCCTTTAAGGCTAGTCAGGGGCGGCAGGTAGCCTAGTGGTTAGAGCGTTGGACTAGTAACCGTYAGGTTGCAAGATTGAATCCCCAAGCTGACAAGGTAAAWATCTGTTGTTCTGCCCCTGAACAAGGCAGTTAACCCACAGTTCCTAGGCCGTCATTGAAAATAAGAATTTGTTCTTAAAACTTCTTATGGCTGCAGGGCGGTGCCGGTACACTTATGACAACAGCCCGTCAAGTTGCAAAGGCGCGCAATTCAAAATATATTTTTTGAAAATATTTAACTTTCACACATTAACAAGTCCAATACAGCAAATGAAAGATACACATCTGTGAATCCAGCAAACATGTCCGATTTTTAAAATGTTTTACAGCGAAAACACCACGTATATTATTGTTAGCTCACCACCAATACAAAAAAGCACAGACATTTTTCACAGCACAGGTAGCTTGCAAAAACCAACCTAACTAACCAAGAACCAACCAAACTAACCAAGAAACAACTTCATCAGATGCAGTCTTATAACAATTATACAATAAATCTATGTTTTGTTCGAAAAAATGTGCATATTTAGGTATAAATCAGAGACCAAATTGAAATACCTAAATACTCATATAAAACATTTTTGAAAAATACATGGTGACAGCAAATTAAAGACAAACATCTTGTGAATCCAGCCAATATTTCCGATTCTTTAAGTGTTTTACAGCGAAAACTCAATATAGCATTATATTAGCTTACTCAATAGCCAACACACAACCGCATTGATTCAAGCCAACAGTAGCGATAACGAATAAACGCCAAAATATATTAATTTTTCACTAACCTTCTCAAACTTCATCAGATGACAGTCCTATAACATCATATTACACAATACATATATGGTTTGTTCGAAAATGTGCATATTTAGCGGCACAAATCGTGGTTATACATTGGGAAAACTTAGCATCTTTTCCCAGAATGTCCGGATATATTCTGACACTCACCTATTCTAATCAAATAACTATTCATAGACTTTACTAAAAAATACATGTTGGACAGCAAATTAAAGATAGCTTAGTTTTTAATGCAATCGCCGTGTTGAATCCTAAAAATAACTTCATTACGACATGCAGCTTACGTTATGGCGAGAGAGCGCCCAAAATCTGGGCGCAAACTAATAGTACACATCAATCAATTTTAAATCAATTTTATCTTACTATACCCTTCGTACATCACATAATATCCTCGAAGTGCTGTACAGACACCCAGCCTAAAACCCAACAGCTAGTATGCAGTGTAGAGCAAACGGTTGGCTAGGAAAAACTCCCTAGAAAGGCCAAAACCTAGGAAGCAACCTAGAGAGGAACCGGCTATTGGAGGGTGGGCCAGTCCCTTTGCGTGTGCAGGGGGGAGAATTTATAAAGCAAACTATGCCCAAGATGTCTAAAAATGTTTCATAAGTGACAAACATCGGTCCAAATAAAGTAATCATGAATAATTTTTCAGTTGGCCTTTTCATAGCCGATCATCAAGAAGTTAAAAACAACAAGGTTCCTGGACAGGTGGCGGTTCCATAACCGCAGAAGCAGACAGCTGAAACTGGGAATATAGCAAAGGCCAGGCGGGACTGGGGACAAGCAAGGGAGTCCACCAGGGCCCCCTTGCACCTCCGACGCATGGCCTAGGCCCCAGGTCCCTCGAGAGAAGAAAGAGAGGGAAGGAGAAAAGTTGATGAGAGCCCAAGATTTTGGTCAAATTCCATAAATGACAGCATGAGTCCAAATATAATCAGAAGAATAAATCTCACTTGGCTGTTTTCATAGCCAAATCATGAAGAGTTTGAAAACAGCAAGGTCCTGGGAACAGGTAGGGTTCCAAACCGAGGAGAAACGAGACTTCGAATGAAGATACACAGAAGAGCAAGTAGGCGACTGGGGATCAGCAAGGGAGGTCACCAACGGCCGGTAGTCACGACTGAGTTCCTATGGGCTCAGGTCCATGAGAGAAGAGAAAGAGAGAAGGAGGAAAATTAGAAAAGAGAGCCAAGATTTTATCAAAAATGTTCATGAAATGACAAAAGCAAGGTTCAAATTTAATACATCAGTGAATAAACCTCCAGTTTGGGCTTTTCAATAGCCGAGTTTACCAGACGTTGAAAAACACAAGGTCCTGGACAGGTTAGGGTTCCGTAACCGAAGGCAGAACAGTTTGAAACTGGAATAGCAGCAGGCCAGCGGACTCGGGACAAGCCAAGCGTGGCAACCTTCATCATGCCCCGGCTAAGCCTGAACGTATGGGTCCTAGGGCCTCAGGTTTCTCAGAGAGAAAGAGAGAAGAGAGAATTAGCAGAGAGCATACTTAAATTCCACACAGGACACTTGGATAAACAGGAAGAAGTACTCCAGGTAAACCAACTGACCCTAGCCCCCCCGACACATAAACTACCTGCGCAAAATTACTGGAGGCTGAAGACAGGAAGCGGTCCACGATAGGAAACACTGTGGCCCCCATCCGAAGAAACCCCGGCACAGGGCCCAAAACAGGAAAAGGTAATACACCCACCCACCTTGCCCATTCGACGAGTTATATGAAATAACATCATAAATGAGTCTACTTTGAATGATCTTCCACGAAATGTTGTACAAGGGGTCCTTTGTCGGGAACAATCGTTGTTTGGTTTTAGAATGGCATTTTTCCCTCTTGAATTAGCAAGCACACTAGCCAAGTGGCGCGAAGCTCTCCTTCCTGAACAAACGAGAGAACGCAAACACGCCTAACCTCCCGAAAAAATTCAATATATATAAACTATATTGAAAAAACATACTTTACGTGATATGTCACATTTATCAAATAAATCAAAGCCGGAGATAGTAGCTGTCTATAACGACAGCTTTTCAGAAGGCAATCCCGGTTCCTTCTCGCGCCTTCCAGAAAACAGGAAATTGGTGTCACGTCATGCCAAGAGCTCTTATTCGACCTCAGATCAAGCTATACACTCCATTTCTTCCTCACTGCCTGTTGACATCTAGTGGAAGGCGTATGAAGTGCATGTATACTAATACATATCAACAAATGAATAGGGATCCCTGGAACAGAGCATGATTTCAGATTTTCCACTTCCTGTCAGGAGGTTTGCTGCAAATGAGTCTGTTTTACTCACAGATATAATTCAAACGGTTTTAGAAACTAGAGAGTGTTTTCTATCCATAGTAATAATAATATGCATATTGTACGAGCAAGAATTGAGTACGAGGCGTTTGAAATGGGCACCTTTCCATCCAAGCTACTCCAACTACTGGCCACCTACACCCCGCCAAGAAGTTAAACTGACTTGCCTAGTTAAATAAAGGTAATATAAAATAAATAGTATTTAATGGTAATTTAAGTTTGTAATACACAATTAATAACTATCTCCAAGACCTGTCTAAATATGGACATACATGTTATAATGAGTCTGGAGAAAATGTATCAAGACAAGAACAATAACATGCATTGTATTGATTCATCTACTGGAGGAAATTACTTATCACAACAAGATAATAATAAAGATGATATATTATATATATTATATATATATATATAAAACAATGAGTTCAGTCCAGTCAAAGGACTTAAAAGTGAATCATGTAAAACAAGAATCAAACAAGAAACTATCAAACAAGAATCTAATGAATTGATTTAAAATAGTTTTCCYAATTCTGAAGTCAATCTCAATCTGTTTTATGTAAATGTCATGTTAAAGAAGAGTCCAGACACTTTTGGGGGGGATTTGACTTGTTTGAGAAACTTACCTCAGCCGCGAGTCACATCCTCATTGCGCAGTATCATGGCACGCAAAMGACATGAACAAAAGCTAATAAATAATAGGTCCTTTTAGAAAGGGACACACTCTCAGCATAGCGATGCAGCTCTTCAGACATGAAATTGTGTCATTCTGAACTTTAGCCGCAACATTATATGCTATTTTGTCGTGACTCAAAACGTTTCCGTGTGTCCGTGTACTATAGGGACACGCTCTCAGCCATGCACAGCTGCGTGGGGAAAACAGTTGACTCAACCAAAATGTATTATGACATTGTCAATAAAAGGAATGACAACACTTAATGTGTATTAGATACCTACAATATACTGAGAGCTTGTCCATTTCTAAAATGACATATTTGGATGTTTTTGGAGATTTTGTTCATGTTTTTTGCGTGTCCTGTGATATTGCACAAGGGTTAATGTATTGCGGCTGGGGTAAGTTTCTCACTAACAAGCCACATTATTTAAAAAAAAAATGTCTGGACCCTTCTATAACATGCCATTTACATCAAAAATGTAGTATTACTTCAGAAATAGGAACATTCTCCTTTAAATGTTAATCATGTAGGCTAATCTTATCAAAACAGAATTATAAAAGGAATTGATTCAATCAAACATCAAAGGCTGGCTATGGATATGGGATGTCTGCCCAAGGCTGGCTATGGGTACGGGGTAGCTGCCAAGGCTGGCTATGGGTACGGGGTAGCTGCCAAGGCTGGCTATGGGTACGGGTATCTGCCAAGGCTGGCAGGTACTGGCAGCTGCCAAGGCTGGCATATGGGTCGGGGTACAGGCCAAGTTGCTATGGTACGGGGGTAGCTTGCCCCAAGGCTGGCTTATGGGTACGGGGTTTACGTGCCAAAGCTGGCTTAGGTTACGGTAGCTGCCCAAGCTCGCTAATGGGTAACGGGTAGCTGAACAAGGCTGGTTATGTGTACGGGGGGTAGCCCAAGCGTGGCTTATGGGTACGGTGATAGCTGCCAAGGCTGGCTTTTAGTTGCCATTGCTATGGGAGGTGTAGCTCCAAGTTGCATGGTTTACGGAGTCCAAGGCCCTGCCCAAGTAACGGTTATTGCCAGGCTGGCTATGGGGTTACGGGGTCTGCCAAGCTGGCTATGGGTTACGTGGTAAGTTGGCCAAGGTTGGCGTAGTGGGTACGGGGTAGCTGCCAGCTGCTATGGTACGGTAACGGGGTGCTGCCAAGGTTGCGTATGGCGTAGGACGTTAGCTGCCACAGGCTTGCCTATGGGTACGTGGTGGTAGCTGCCAACTGGCTATGGGTTACGGTAAGCTGCCAAGCGTGGCTATGGGTACGGGAAGCTGCCAAGGCGGCCTTATGGAGAGCCGAGGTAGCTGCAAGGCCTTGCTATGGGTACAGGGGTTTCCAGCCTGCTATTACGTACTCAAGCTGGCCTATGGTACGGGGGGAGCGCAAGCCTGGCTTATGGTACGGGGGTTAGAACGTCCAAGGCTGGCTTTGGGTACAGGGGGCTGCGCCAAGGTCTGGCTCATGGTAAGGGTAGCTGCCAGGCTGGCTATAGGGTACGGGTAGGCTGACCAGCTGGCTATGTGGTTTACGGGGTAGCTGCCAATGGCTGCTCATGGTACGGTGGCTGCAAGCTGCGCTAATGGTACGGCGTAGCGCAAGGTGGCTACTGTACGGTGTGTCCAAGCTGGCTATCGTGTACGGGTAGCTGCCAAGCTGGCTATGGGTACTGGAGTAGCTGCAAGGCTGCTAATGGTACGGGTAGCTCAGCCTGCGCTATGGACGGAGTTTGCCCAGGCTGCTATGGGTACGGCGGTCAGCTACCAAGTTGGCTATGGAACGTATCGCTTGCCAAGGCGGCTATGTTACGGGTACTGCCACAGCTTGGCTATGGGTTACGGGTAGCTGCAAGCTGTGCTATGGGTACGGTGCTGCCAATGTTGGCTATGTACGGTAGCTGCAAGGGGCTATGGGTCCGGAGCGTACGCTGCCAAGGCTGCTAATGGACGGCTAAGCTCCAGAGCTGGCATATGGTACGGTAGTGCAGCTAGCTATGGGTACGCGGTAAGCTGCCCAAGCTGGCTATGGGTACGGGCAGCTGTCAAGGCTGGCTATGGGTACGTTTAGCTGCCAAGGCTGCTTAGTACGGTAGCTGTTTCAACGCTGCTTTGACAGGTAGCTGCAAGGATGCTATGGGTATCGGTGTAGCTGCCAAGGATGGCTAGGACGGTAAGCTGCCAAGGTTGGCTATTCGGGTACGGCCAGCTCCAAGCTGGCTATGTACGGGGTCACTGCCAAGGCTACATGGTACGGGTAGCTGCAAGCTAGCTATGGGTACGGTTAGCTGCCAAGGCGCTTGGGTACGGCGGTAGCTGCCACTGGCTATGGGTACGGGTAGTGCCAAGCGGCTTATGGATCGTGTAGCTGCCAAGGTGGCCTATGGACGGGGTGGCTCCAATGGTTGCATGTGTACGGGTAGCTGTCCAACTGGCTATGGGTACGTGAACTGCCAAAGGCTCATATGGGTACGTTAGCTGCCAAGTGGCTATGGGATACGTGTGGCTGCCAAGGTCTGTATGGGTACGGTGGCCTGCCAAGGTGGCTATGGGTCGTGGTGCTGCCAAGGTGCTATGTGTACGGTAGCTGCCAAGGTTGGCTATGGGTACGGGTAGCTGTCCAAGCTGGCTAGTCGGGTTAGCTGCCAAGTGCTATGGTACGGGGTAGCTCCAAGGTTGCTATGGGTACGGTTAGCTGCCAAGTCTGCTTAATGTGTCACGAAGGACTGCCAAGCTGGCGCAGGGTACGGCGGTAAGCTGCCAAGCTGCTATGGGTACGGGACTCGCCAAGGCTGGCCTATGGTCCGGTACTGCCAGGTGGCTATGGGGTACTGCCAAGGTTATGGGCTACGGAGAGCTGCAACGGTTGGCTTATGGACGGTCGGTAGCTGCCCAAGGTGCTATGAGTATCGGGTAGCTGTCCAAAGCTTCTATGGTACGGGTAAACTTGCCAAGGGTGTATGTGTATGTACTGCCAATTTGCTATGGTACGGGTAGCTGTCCAAGGTTCATGTTACGGGTAGCGCAAGGCTGGCTATGTGTACGAGGTAGCCCAAGTGGCTCGAGGGACTGGTAGCTGCAGTTGCTCATGGGTACGGGTAGCTGCCAAGTTGCGTATGGTACGGTGGGCTGCCAAGGCTGCGCTATGGTTACGGGGTAGTAGCCAAGTCTATGTGTACGGGTGGCTCCAAGGTGGCTATGGTACGGAGCTGCCAAGGTTGGCCATGTACGGTACTGCAAGGCTGCTATGGGTCGGTGGCTGCTAAGGCAGGCTATGGGTTGGTAGCTCAAGGTGGCTATGGTACGGGACTGCCAAGTTGCTATGGGTATAGTACTGCCCAAGGTTGCCATGTACGGGTGGCTCCAAGGCTTGCTAGGGTTACGGTGGTAGCTCTCCAAGGTGCTATGTACGCGCGTAGCTGCCAAGGCTGCTATGCTACGGGTAGCTGCAAGGCTGGCTATGGTACGGGATGGTACCTGCCAATGCTGGCTATGGTTACGCGCGGTGCTTGCCAAGCGTGACTATGGTACGGAGCTCCAAGGCGGCTATGGGTACGGTGGCTGTCCAAGGCTGGCTTGGGTACGGGTACTGCCAAGCTGGCTGTGGTACGGGTAAGTGCCAAGTTGGCTCAGGGTAGGTGGCTCCAAGGTTGAGACTTATGTACGGGGTAGCTCCAATGCTGGGCTATGGGTACGCGTAGCTGCAAGGCTGTATGCGGGTCGGGAGTAGCTGCCTAAGGCTGGCTATGATACGGAGGTACTGCCTAAGGCTGGCTATGGTACGGGTAGCTGCCAAGGCTGGGCTACGGTAGGGATACGCCAAGCTGCTTATGGGTTACGGAGGTACTCCAATGTTGCTATGCGGTACGGGTACTGCCAAGGCTGGCTCATGGTACGGGGTAGCTGCCAAGCTTGCTATGGTACGTGGTATCTGCCAAGTGCTGGCTAATGAGTACGTGTACTGCAACTGTCTATGGGTACGGTGTGGGCTGCCAAGGCTCGGCTATGGTACGGTGCCTAGCTCGCCAAGGCTTGCTATGGAACGGTGCTGTCCAAGCTGGCTATGGTCGGGTTAGCTGCCAAGCTGGCATATGGGTACGGTACTCAAGGCTCGCTATGTACGGTAGCTCCCACGCGAGACTGCTCCAAGCTGGCTATGGGTACGGTAGCTGTCCAAGGCTGGCTATGGTACCAGAGTGTCGGGGCTTTCCAGCGGTGCTATGGGTACGCGGTAGGCTGTCCAAGCTGCTATGGGTACGGGTAGGCTGTCCAAGCTGGCTATGGTACGGCGGTAGCTGCCAAGCTGGCTATGGGTATGGGGTAGCTGCCAAGCTGCTAGGGTACGGGGTGCTCCAAGCTTGGCATATGGGACGGGTTAGCTGCCAAGCTGGCTATGGTACGGGTAGCTGCCAAGGCTGCTATGGTACGGTTAGCTGCCAGCTGTATGGGTACGCGTGGCTCCAAGGCTGGAGCTATGGGTCGGAGTAGCTGCCAAGCTGGCTCATGGGAGTTAGCGTGGCTGCAAGGCTGGCTATGGTACGTGTAGCTCCAAGGTGCTATGGTACGGGGGCTGCCAAGGGCGTATGGAGTACGGGTAGCTGCCCCAGCTGCGCTATGGGTACGGAGGTAGCTGCCAAGTGGCTATGGTACGGGTGGCTGTCCAGTCGGCTATGGGTTACGGAGTTGGCGCCAAGCTGGCTAATTGGTACGGAGTAAGCTGCCAAGGCTGGCTATTGGGTGGGATGGCTGATCAAGGTCTGGCTTATGGTACGGGCTGCTGTCCAAGCTGGGCTTTTTTTTTAATTGGGGGCATGGCTGATCAAGGGCTGGGCTATGAGTACTGGCTGTCCAAGGCTGGCTATGGTACGGGTAGCTGCCAAGGCGGACTATGGGCTTTATGAGGTGCTGCCAAGCGCTGCTATGGGCTACGGGGTGGCTCTGCCAAGGCTGGCTATGGTAGGGTACTCCAAGCGCTGGCTTGGTACGGGTGGACTGCAAGCTGCTATGGGTACGGGTAGCTGCCAAGCTGGCTATGGTACTGGGTGCGCAAGGCTGCTTGTGTCGGGTCTGCCCAGCTGGGCTATTACGGGTAGCTGCCAAGGCTGGCTATGTACGGGTCGCCAAGGCTGGGCTATGTACGGTAGCTGTCCAAGCGGCTATGGTACGGGGTAGTGCCAAGGTGGCGACTGTACCCGGGGTAGCTGCGCAAGTGCTATTCGGGTACGCAGCGTAGGGTCGGTATGCCCAAGCTGCATGTGTACGGTACAGCGCAAGGCTGGCTATGGTACGGGTGGCTGGTCCAGGGGGTATGGCCTCACTCTCCTTTGACCAAGTCCGATTCTGGTAGATTGACCAGGAAGCAACCGAGTACAGGGTTGGTTGATGCCTACCTGTGATGAAGAGAGGGAGGGTGGTGTCGAAGAGTTTTTCTCCTTCACCTTCCTGATGCATCTTCCACTAAAACTCTCAAATCGGCAACCTGACTGAGGACTTAACGCACAATCTAAGGCTAGCAGCGGGTCCTCTTCACAGTATAGGCCGTCGGTAGAACCTGAACCTACAATGCAGATGTCTTGCACAAGAAACCTTGTCCAACCATGTTTCCATCCTCTGAGGTGAGAAGCACAATTCTGGACTGCTATCAGTAGCTCTTGTCGCTGATCGAAACAGCAAGACAGTAAATTACAAATCGTGACCCTGATGTCTCACCCCGCCCTGTGCAACTTGGGTCCTGGACTTCCTGTACGGGCGCCCCCAGTTTGAGGTAAGGTAACAAGACATCTCCACCCCCTGATCCTAACACTGGAGCCCCACAAGGGTGCGTTACTGAGCCCTCCTGTACTCCCTGTCACCCACGACTTGCGTGCCATGCACGCCCTCCCAACCCAATCAATCAGTTTGCGCATACACTTATAGTGAGTAGCTTGCATTACCAACAACGACGAGAGCCACAGGAGAGAGTATGCCCTCGGAGGAGCGTTTGTGTCAGGGAAAATCCTCCCCTCAACGTCAACAAAAAGAAGAATGATTGTGACTTCAAGGACAAGCAGAGGGCACCCCCTATCCACGATCGACGGGTCGACTTAGTGGAAGAAGGTTGGAAAGTTTTTAAGATTCCTCGTTACACATCACCGGACAAACTTGAGTTGGTCACCCACACAGACAGCGTTAGTTGAAGAAGGCCAGCAGCGCCTCCCTTCCAACCTCGGACGGCTGAACAATTCGCTTGTCACCAAAAGCACTCACAAACTTCCTACAGCATGCACAATCGAGAGCAATCCTGCCGGGCTGTACCACCGTCCTGTCACGGCAATTCCTCCGCCCACAGCCGTACGAGGCCCCAGAGGGTAGTGAGGTTGCCGAACGCATCACCAGGTCAAACTACCTGCCCTCCGAGACACCACACCAACCCGATGTCACAGGAAGGGCCATAAAAGATCATCAAGAGACAACTAACCACCAAGCCACTGCCTGTTACACCCGCTATTCATCCAGAAGGCGAGGTCCAGTACATGGTGCATTCAAAAGCAGCGACCGAGACGGACTCGCAAACGACAGCTGTTCTATTCTCAAGCCATCAGACTGTTCAATACAGCCACCACTAACATTTAGCGGCCAGCTGCCAACATTACTGACTCACATCCAGCCACTTCAAAATGGAATTGATGGACAATATGCTTAAAATGTACTAGCCACTTAAGCAATGCCACTTAATACAATGTTTACATTTACCCTACATAACCCCATCTCATATGCTATATACTGTACTCTATATATCATTACTGCATCTTTGCCTTATGCAATACTGTACCACTAGCACTTTAAACCTATTCCACTTTATGTTTACATACCCTACATTACTATTCTCATACGAATTACCTATCTCTATTCACATCTACTGCATCTGCCCATGCCGTTCTGTACCCACTCATTCATATATCTTATGCTAACTATTCTTCTATCCTTTCACATTCGTGGTATGTGTAAGGTAGTATATGTGGAATTGTTATGTTAGAGATTACTGTTTGGTTATTACTGCTTTCGGAACTAGAAGACAAGCATTTCGCTACAACTGCATTACATCTGCCTAACCATGTTGTATGTTGACTAATAAAATTGATTTGATTTGATTTGATTTGAATTTGGATGGACATGTGGCAAATTTGCACCATCCCAAATCATGTCTTTTATTGAGGATGCAGGACACTTGTACGGGCAAAGACTTCACTTGAAAGAAGCGAAAGATGTCATGGTGCTCTGCGTTGCAACTCTTGCAGTCCGATTGACCACTTGGTGACGGGAACTCCTCCTTTAATCCTTCTGTAACGTGGCCTTCACATCGTTCCTCTGAACATCAGAGGACAACTTACCACTTTGACAAAAAATTATGTGACTTTTGAAGGTTTATTCTGTTGATCGCTGTAAATGCTAAAAATGTACATGAATTGAAGCGTTCATTTGTGATGATAAACATACAAAATGTACATGATGGAGTGTTCATTGTGTGATGTAGACATACATATGTAATGAATGGAGGTTATTTTTGATGATTAACATACAAGAAATGTAATGAATGGAAGGTCATTTGGTTGATGTCTTAAACATACAACAATGTAATGATATTGTAGTCGTTTTAAGTAAACATACCATAATGTAAATGCAATTGTAAGGTTATTTGTTACTGTAAGCATTCACAAGTAATGATGGAAGGTCGATTTGTTCAATCTGGTTCAATTCCCAGTGCTGGTATCACAAATCGGGCGCTATTGGCGAGTCTCCAAGGGCGTTCGCACCAATAGCGTCGTTAGGGTTTGGCCGTGAGTACAGTCATTAAAATAAGAATTTGATCTTGCCTAGTTAAATAAATGTAAACATCAAGATATAATGAATTTAAGGGTATTTATTGATTAAACATCAACATTTTAAGGTTGTGTCATCCAGATTTGGGGAGGAGTGGGGAACCAGAAATGCTGCCCCCCCCACCCCCCCAAAAAATGGGGTCCCCGCTGAAAAAAGTTCAATACCACTGCTTAAAAGAAGAGAAACCATGCCTCAAATACTATGAGTAAAACTATTCACAGTATTATCGCTCCTTCAACAGGAGCTATTATCATTATCCAGTTGAATGAAAGTGGAACCAGGGCTCCTGTGACCAGTGACACTGGCTGTTTGTAAGATTCAGAGGGCTCTGTACATGACAATGGCTGTTCTGTCAGATCAGGAGGCTCTGTGTGCATTTTCTTAATCAGGAGTTTGACATGATGCTTTCTGTACAGATCAGTAGGCTCTTGACAGTGACATGGCTGTTCTGTACAGATCAGGAGGGCTCTGTGACAGTGACATGGCTGTTCTGTACAATCAGGAGGGCTCTGTGACAGTGACATGGCTGTTCGTGTACAGATCAGGAGGCTCTGTGACAGTCACATGGCTTCTGTACAGATCAGGAGGGCTCTGTGACTACGTGACATGGTTCTGTACAGATCAGGAGGCTCTGTGACAGTACATGCTGTTCTGTACAGATCAGGAGGCTCTTGTGACAGTACATGGCTGTTCTGTACAGATCAGAGGCTGCTCTGTGACATGGACATGCTGTTCGTACAGATCAGGAGCTCTGTGACAGTGACATGGCTGTTCTGTACAGATCAGGAGGCTCTGTGACAGTGACATGGCTGTTCTGTACAGATCAGGAGCTCTTGTGACAGTCACATGCGTTGTCTGTACAGATCAGGAGGGCTCTGTGACAGGTGACATGCTGTTCTGTACAGATCAGGAGGCTCTGTGAATGACCATGGCTGTATCTGTACAGATCACAGGGCTCTGTGACAGTGACATGGCTGTTCTGTTACAGATCAGGAGGGCTCTGTGACAGTGACATGGCTGTTCTGTACAGATCAGGAGGCTCTTGGTACAGTACATGGACTGTTCTGTACAGATCAGGAGGGCTCTGTTACAGTGACATGGCTGTTCTGTACAGATCAGGAGGCTCGACAGCAGCTCTCTTGTAATCAGGCTCTGACAGTACATGGCTGTTCTTACAGATCAGGAGGCTCTGTGACAGTACATGGCTGTTCTTTACAGATCAGGAGGCTCTGTGACCAGTGACATGGCTGTTCTGTACAGATCAGGAGGGCTCTGTGACAGTGACATGGCTGTTTGTACAATCAGAGGGCTCTGTGACAGTACATGGCTGTCTCGTACAGATCAGGAGGCTCTTGTACAGTGCAGGCTGTTCTGTACAGATCAGGAGGGCTCTGTGACAGTCACATGGCTGTTCTGTACAGAGATACGAGCTCTGTGACAGTGATATGGCTGTTCTGTACAGATCAGGAGGCTCTGTGACAGTGACATGGCTGTTTCTTGTACAGCATCAGTGAGGCTCTTGACAGTGACATGGCTGTTCTGTACAGATCAGGAGGGCTCTGTGACAGTGATATGGCTGTTCTGTACAGATCAGGAGGGCTCTTTGACATTAGAATGACTGATGCTGTTGCTTTGCTGTCTTTAGATTTTTTTTCAAGTTGCCACTTTGACAAAAACAGTTTAAGAAAGATTGTATTTACCTTTGCGTTGCTTTGGCATGTGGCCTCCTTGTTCTTATTTGCCGCTGCTCCTACTCTCATTACACTAATCATGTTGTGTCTTGTCCCGTCCGATGAGCTTCCAGAAGGCCATTAGATGGGTGTGAGTTGCAAACCTATGGGAAAGTTGGAACACATTAAAATGAATAAGAAATAGATTAGAAATGACATAATATTGTGTCATTGCTATATATTATGCCATGAAGTTTATATTATGGTCATGAAGTGAATATTATGCCATGAATATTATGCCATGAAGTGCTTTGAAAGGCTGGTCATGGCTCACATCAACAGCATCCTCTCGGATACCCTAGACCCACTCCAATTAACATACCGCCCCCAACACATCCACAGAGGATGCAATCTCAATCGCACTCCACACTGCCCTTTTCCACCTGGACAAAAGGAACACCTATGTGAGAATGCTGTTACTTAACTGTTAGTGCCCTCAAAGCTCATCACTAAGCTAAGGACCCTGGGACTAAACACCTCCCTCCGCAACTGGATCCTGGACTTCCTGACGGGCCGCCCCCAGGTGGTAAGGGTAGGCAACAACACGTCTGCCACGCTGATCCTCAACTCTGGGGCCCCTCAGGGGTGTGTACTTAGTCCCCTCCTGTACTCCCTGTTCACCCACGCCTGCGTGGCCAAACACGACTACAACACCATCATCAAGTTTGCTGACGACACAACAGTGGTAGGCCTGATCACTGACAACGATGAGGCAGCCTGTAGGGAGAACTGGCAGTTTGGTGCCAGAACAATTTCAGCAAGAAAAAAGAAGCTAATCGTAGACTACAGGAAAAGACGGGCCGAACAGGCCCCCATTAAACCTCTCTAGGGCAGGTGGGACGCAATCGTCCCACCGGCCAATAGCCAGGGAAAATACAGCGCGCCATATTCAAATAAAATGATATAAAAATCAAACTTTCATTAAATCACACATGTAAGATACCAAATTAAAGCTACACTCGTTGTGAATCCAGCCAACATGTCAGATTTCAAAAAGACTTTTCGGCGAAAGCATAAGATGCTATTATCTGATGATAGCACAACAGTAAACAAAGAGAGAAGCATATTTCAACACTGCAAGCACGACACAAAACGCAGAAATAAAATATAAATCATGCCTTACCTTTGACGAAATTATTTTGTTGGCACTCCAATATGTCCCATAAACATCACAAGGCATGCTATTTATCCGAAAGTGAAAATGCTGCCCCCTGCCCACATCGACGGGGCTGTAGTGGAGCTGGTCGAGAGTTTTTCAAAGTTCCTTAGTGTCCACATCACCAACAAACTATCATGGTCCGAACACACCAAGTCAGTCATGAAGAGGGCACTACAAAACCTTTTCCCCC
>NW_019943539.1:88556-92488 GCF_002910315.2 Salvelinus sp. IW2-2015
TCAGGAGACTGAAAAGATTTGGAAAGTGTCCCCAGATCCTGAAAAAGTTCTACAGCTGCACCATCGAGGGCATCCTGAACCGGGTGCATCACCGCCTGGTACCGCAACTGCTTGGCATCTGACCGTAAGGCACTACAGAGGGTAGTGCGTACGGCCCAGTACATCACTTGGGCCAAGCTTCTTGCCATCCAGGACCTATATAATAGGTAGTGTCAGAGGAAAGACCATAAAATTGTCAGAGACTCCAGTCAGCCAAGTCATAGACTGTTTTCTCTGCTACCGCACAGCAAGCAGTACCGGAGTGCCAAGTCTAGGTCCAAAAGGCTCCTTAACAGCTTCTGTCCCCAAGCCATAAGACTGCTGAACAATTAATCAAATGGCCACCTGGACTATTATATTGACCCCCACCCCCCCCCTTTTGTTTTGTACACTGCTGCCACTCACTGTTCATTATCTATGCATAGTCACTTCACCCCTACCTACAGTACAAATTACCTCGATTAACCTGTATCCTCACACACTGACTCCGTACCGGTACCCCCTGTATATAGCCTCATTATTGTTATGTTATTGTGTGTCAAATTTTTTTTTACTCTGGATTATTTGGTAAACAATTTCTTAACTTTTCTTGAACTGCACAGTTAAGGGCTTGTAGGTAAGGATTTCAACGGTAAGGTCTACACTTGTTGTATTCGACGCAAGTGACAAATAATGTTTGATTTAATTTAATTTTATATTACAACCAGTGAACCATCCCTCTGAATAACTCCTAACTCCTACTGTGGCATAACAGAGTGATGGAGGGAGAGAAACAGAGAAAGACAGATATTTATCTGTTTATTTATTGTCCCTTTTGTACTTCAGCTAATTGCACATTGTTACAACACTGAACATAGCCATAATATAACATGTAAAAGGTCTCTATTCTTTTGAAATGTGTGTTAATTTCTGATAGTTTATTTAACATTTGTTTATTGTCTATTTCACTTGCTATGGCAATGTAAAGATATGTGTCCCATGCCAAAAAAATCCCTTTGACTTGAAATTGAATTGAGAGAGAGAGAGATGGAGAATGTTGGGAGTACACAGAGAGAGAAACAAGCAAGTGAAAGATAGAAAGAGCAAGCGAGAGAGAGAGAGAGAGAGATGGACAGATGGAGAAAAACAAGCCTACAGCAGGGCCCGAGTGTGTCGTATGTTGTAGCCGTTCCACTGGAAGCGAACAACCAGAGCTCCCTGCGCCCGATGCTGGTCGAAGGCTCCTCAGCTTGGAAATGACGGTTGCAGACCCTGGTGTGATTTCTCACTGTGAACTTGTCATGTATAATATTTATTATCCACCTCTTCTGTGCTTCTTCTAATGTTGGAAAAGTGTGGAAGCTCAACACGGAGTTGAACTTCGCCGTTACCTCACATTTTGAGGTGCTACCTTCCTGTTGCTGAAATGTCAAAGTTTTGCACTTCCCCGAAATCATTGGATTTTTTTTAATAGAAAACTAATAAATACCTTTTTTTTTTTTTATATATATATATAATTTCTAAATGGTCTCAGAAGAACAACATTGGCAGGGCAATTCAAGCATAGCCAAAATGCGGTGAAAATGTTTTGGGCCTACAGCCTACTGCACATAACTCATTGCTACATAACTATTTTTAATTGGTTAATGTTGCGTAAGCTTACGTTTTTAAAATCATCTTTTTTTTTGGAGCAGTAGATATCGGCTTGCATTTTGACTCAGAGAAGGTTGGTTACCAACGATGTAGGTTATCCTACCTGTCCAGTTTCTGATGTATTCTGCTGTAGGTTATCCTACCTGTCCTGTTTCTGATGTAGGTTATCCTACCTGTCCTGTTTCTGATGTATTCTGCTGTAGGTTATCCTACCTGTCCTGTTTCTGATGTATTCTGCTGTAGGTTAACCTACCTGTACTGTTTCTGATGTAGGTTATCCTACCTGTCCTGTTTCTGATGTAGGTTATCCTACCTGCACTGTTTCTGTTGTAGGTTATCCTACCTGCACTGTTTCTGATGTAGGTTATCCTACCTCACTGTTTCTGTTGTAGGTTATCCTACCTGCACTGTTTCTGATGTAGGTTATCCTACCTGTCCTGTTCTGATGTAGGTTATCCTACCTTCACTGTTTCTGTTGTAGGTTATCCTACCTGCACTGTTTCTGATGTAGGTTATCCTACCTGCACTGTTTCTGATGTAGGTTAACCTACCTGTCCTGTTTCTGATGTATTATGTTGTAGTTTAACCTACCTGCACTGTTTCTGATGTAGGTTAACCTACCTGTACTGTTTCTCCACGCAGTTGGCTATAGTGCACCTGCCAAGACCAGAGTTGGCACATTCACAAAATATAACGCAACATATTTTTTGAAATTGGATGGAAACCCATTTAACTTGTATTCATTATTTGGTATATGGGAATATAACCGCAAACGTTATTTTTATGTGCACTATGTCATCACAGACAGCCTTTTATCTGCAACAGGTATATTTGATGGAAACATATCTGGATTTTTTTATATTCGCATTCAAATCTGTCGCCAATTGGATGGAAACCACGCTTCCATCCACCGTTATGTGAGTAAAGTCATACCATTTAAAAGAAAATTACAACAGCTGTGATGGAAACAGGAAGTTTCAATATAATTTTATAAATGCCAACAGATCATTTGTTTGTTTGACATGGTGGGATCTTTTACAACTCGGGAAACCATGCAGTTTATTAGGCTACAGATGAAATAACTTATGAACTTCACAGGGTGGTGATCTTGATGCTCCTTTCCAATAAATATTGAGAGTCTGAATCTGGTGACATGATCGATGCTTGACTGCCAATTAACAAATACAGCCTAGCAGCTGTAACTAGCAAATAGCAGGCTAGCAGCAGTAGCTAGCTAGTAGCAGGCTAGCAGCTGTAACTAGCTAATAGCAGGCTAGCAGCAGTAGTTAGCTAGTAGCAGGCTAGCAGCTGTAACTAGCTAATAAMAGGCTAGCAGCAGTAGCTAGCTAGCTAACACAAGTTGAATGAGAAGCAAGCTACAAGCAAATGAAGCTAGATAGCTAGGTATATTTTGTATTGGAATGTTTTTCATATGGCTGAAGTCGTCTGTGCAAACTACATTGAACAAAAATATAAACGCAAACATGCAACAATTTCAGAGAGTTTACTGAGTTACAGTTCATATAATGAAAACAGTCAATTGAAATCAATTCATTAGGCCCTAATCTATAGATTTCACATTACTTGGAATACAGATAGAAATCTGTTGGTCACCGATACCTTAAAAAAAGGTAGGGGCGTGAATCAGAAAACCAGTCAGTATCTGGTGTGATCATGGGGCGGCAGTGTAGCCTAGTGTTTAAAGCGTTGGACTAGTAACCGAAAGGTTGCAAGATTGAATCCCTGAGCTGACAAGGTAAAAACCTGAACAAGACAGTTAACCCACTGTTCCTASGCTGTCGTTGAAAATAAGAATTTGTTTCCTAACTGACTTGCCTAGTTAAATAAAATAAATAAAAATCATAGCCTGCATACTCACCAGACTGTAACATCTGCATCCAACTCACACTCAAACACATAGATCCCCAGAATGCAGCTCACTCTCCAGATCCCAATCACCTGAATTCTAATCACCTGTTCACACACCTGCATGTCATCCTCCCACACTATTTAGTTCAGTTATTTGCACCCCATCACTGTGAGGTTTTGTTTTGTTTTGAGACACACTTTTTCGGAGTTCGGTTTTTTCCCGTCCTTCTCGCCTCCCTTGTATGATAGTTTTTGCCTGCCTCACTCACGACGCCTATTACCTGCCTGTACTGTTGCCATTTTTGGACCTACCGTGTATGACCTTCTGCCTGCCACTGGACCCAGATACCTGCCTCCTCCTGTGTATGACCTTCTGCCTGCCCCTGGACCCA
>NW_019943539.1:93193-101231 GCF_002910315.2 Salvelinus sp. IW2-2015
TCTGCCTGCCCCTGGACCCAGCTACCTGCCTCCTCCTGTGGTCCCTTCCATTAAACCCCTGCTGCGCTCTGCGCTTGAAACCAGCTCTCTGTCTCTTAATCGTGTTTCTTACACAGACATGTCACCCATTGAGCATGTTTGGCATGTTCTGGATCAACATGTACGACAGCTTGTTTGAGTTTCCGCCAATATCCAGCACATATTCCACAGCCCCCATGGAAGAGGAGTGGGACAACATTCCACAGCCCCCATGGAAGAGGAGTGGGACAATATTCCACAGCCCCCATGGAAGAGGAGTGGGACAATATTCCACAGCCCCCATGGAAGAGGAGTGGGACAACATTCCACAGGCCCCCATGGAAGAGGAGTGGGACAATATTCCACAGGCCACAATCAAAAGCCCAATGAAGAAGAAGATATGTCGTGCTGCATGAGGCAAATGGTGGTCACACCAAATACTGACTGGATTTCTGATCCATGCCACTGCTTAAAAAATAATAATTAAACCCTCCTTTTTCTTCCCAGTTTCGTAATATCCCATTTCGATCTTGTCTCATTGTTGCAACTCCCCAACGGGCTCGGGAGAGGCGAAGGTCGAGTCATGCGTCCTCTGAAACATGACCCGCCAAACCACGCTCCTTAACACCCGCCCRCTTAACCCGGAAGCCAGCTGCACCAATGTKTCAGATGAAACACCWTTCAACTGACAACCGAAGTCAGCCTTCAGGCACCCGGCACGCCCCAAGGAGTCACTAGAGCGCAACTTTAGCTAAGCATGGCAAATGTGAACATCTTTCCAATGTATTGAATGTTTTCTTTCTTTTATAATTTGTCATCTGGTGTTTCAATGCTTCATGTCCATCAGCATTAACAAGAAGATTTTTGACTTTTTATGCACAACTTTCTTTGTGTGAGTGGGTGCCTRSTCCTTATTAAAGACAGTCTGAGCTGCCTGCTCCTTATTAAAGACARTCAGAGCTGCCTGCTCCTTATTAAAGACAGTCTGAGCTGCCTGCTCCTTATTAAAGACGTCTGAGCTCTCCTTATTAAAGACGTCTAAGTTGCCTGCTCCTTATTAAAGACAGTCCTGAGCTGCCTGTTCCTTATTAAGACAGTTGAGCTGCCTGCTCCTTATTAAGACAGTCTGAGCTGCCTGTCTTTATTAAAGACAGTCTAGTCGCTGCTCCTTATTAAGACGTCTGAGCTGCCTGCTCCTTATTAAAACAGTCTGAGCTGCCTGTCCCAGCACTTCTTGTTTTCAATCTCTAGAGACCGCAGGAGCGGTAGAGATCTCTTATGATCGGCTATGAAAAGCCAACTGACATTTCTCCTGATTATTATTTGTGAACATTTATGAACATTTGACATCTTGGCCATGTTCTGTTATAATCTCCACCCGGCACAGCCAGAAGAGGACTGGCCACCCCTCATAGCCTGGTTCCTCTCTAGGTTTCTTCCTAGGTTTTGGCCTTTCTAGGGAGTTTTTCCTAGCGCCGTGCTTCTACACGTGCATTGCTTGCTGTTTGGGGTTTTAGGCTGGGTTTCTGTACAGCACTTCGAGATATTAGCTGATGTAGAAGGGCTATATAAATAAACTTGATTTGAGCTTCCTGCTCCTTATTAAAGACAGTCTGAGCTGCCTGCTCCTTATTAAAGACAGTCTACGTGCCTGCTCCTTATTAAAGACAGTCTGAGCTGCTGCTCCTTATTAAAGACAGTCTGAGCTGCTGCTCTTATTAAAGACAGTCTGAGCTGCCTGTTCCTTATTAAAGACAGTCTGAGCTGCCTGATCCTTATTAAAGACATCTGAGCTGTCTGCTCCTTATTAGACAGTCTGAGCTGTCTGCTCTCTATTAAAAGCAGTATGGCTGCCTGCTCCTTATTAAAGACAGTCTGAGCTGCCTGCTCCTTATTAAAGACAGTCTGAGTCTGACTTTATTAAAGACAGTCTGAGCTGCCTGATCCTTATTAAAGACAGTCTATGTAATGACCCTCACCATCATCTGTCCTAGGCTACATCCAAAATGGAATCCTTTTCCCTATGTACAGTAGTGCTCTGCTTTTGACCAGGGCATGGGCAAGGGATCTGGTTAAAAGTAGTGCACTATATTGGTCAAAAGTAGTGCACTACATTGGGGATAGGGTGCCAATTGGGACCCAGCCCGATCATTTACATTACCCTGCTAGTGATGTCAACCTAATAAGTTCCCATCTCGGCTCTCCATAACACTGAGGGAAATTATTCATGTATCCATACTAAATACTATACATCAGGGAGGGTCTCTGTCCTTATTGAACTGTCTCTGTCCCTAACCCTTAATGAATCCATACTAAATACTATACATCAGGGAGGGTGTCTCTCCTTATTGAACTGTCTCTGTCATTAGATGCACCAGACACCAGAAATAATTAATTTCAATGTAGGAGGCAGAAGGCAGTCTCTGGCCCATTCCACTAGAATAGACAAACACACACACGCACACACATAAACACAGACAGAAACACACACAGACACATGCATAAGTGAACACACACACACACAGTCAGACAGACACACACACATATGCACAAGCACACAGACAAAAAGACACACACACACACACACACACACACACACACACAGTCAGACACACAGACACACCTGCCTTCGTCCCCTTCCCCCAATTAAGTCATGTCGAGGAAATGTTTGGCACAGCTCCTCCATCCCAAATAGCTGGGCTGCGCCCCCTCACACACGCAGGCACATTAAATGGCGTCCCCAGCCAATTGTGTGCGGCCTCCTCGCTCTCGGATATAGTGTTGCCGTGGCAGCCACGTTTTCTCCACGTGGCGATTGATAGAGAGGAGCCACTTCTATTGTTCTGAGACTCAACTCAACCCTGGCACACAAAGAAACACCTTTTACTGAGCCCCCTATTTTCCTCTAAGAGGAGGACATATTTTGTGGCAAGGAGTGGCATGATTGTACAAACACACTGGTACCCAGGCTACTGTAATTAATTGCCAGTCGCCTAAATTTTCCCAATAAATCAACGCAATGAGGACAGATTCAGTTCCAGCTGATTTTATTTCCGTCTTGAAAAAACTAAACAAACATACAAACAAACAAATAAAAATGCTCTGTATAGAGGTCTGAGGCAGTCATTGACCCGATTGGCTGGCGTTGAGTTCTATATTCAAATGAGATATGGTACGATTGGAGGAAACATGATCATACACACAGCATATTGCACAAATGAAAAAAAAAAAAAAAAATGAAGATCCTGGACCACAATCATCTTCAACATCATAATGACAAAAGATGGCAATTTTAGTGTCTGTCGTTGATCATTATACATAGAAACACAATCGTATCTGCATTATAGTACAGTCAATAAACATAAATATCTTCAATTGATATTCYTAAAAAAAAAAWWWTCTTAAACACAACAGCTATACATATACCTGAATCTGAAATACAATTGCTAATTTGCCATGCCATAATATAGGAAAACAATTAGCTAGCTAGTCTTAGCCAAGTAAGCCAACAGGTAGAAAAACGATTACATACTCTTATTATGCAATTGCGCAATGATAGATGATCGAAGCACTTCATACACCTCCCTCCATCTCCCGCCACCTCCCTCCATCTCCCTCCATCTCCCTCCACCTCCCTCTGACTCAAATAGGCATTTAGAATGTGTGAGTGTCACATTCCATCCAGTGGTTTCAAAACAAACTTATCAATAAAAGCATACCAATGTTGTCTCTCTCAATCCAACAGCATATTTCTCTCTTTTTAACAATTCTGATATACTGTAGCCTGGGTACCAGTCTGTTTGTGCCATCGTGCCACTCCTTGACAAGGACTTGACAAGATAGCACAAMTAGATCTGGGTCCAAGTTATGCAAAAACCACTGTTGAAACACAGTCACTGGATGCAGCTGACGCTCTAGTGTAAGTAGCGTGTCAATGTGTTTTACTTGGCTGGGGTAATATATACACTGTGCCTTTAAGAAGAAGCATGTGGCGCGATACTGTCAAGTGTAAACATTGTATAAAGGAGCAGATTATGTGACAACGGACCCTCTGGCTTTGAACATCAGGAATCCAAGCAACCACCGACGGGCACTCCCTCCATAGATATTGTACAAAAATACACATATAGAAAATGACACTTACTGAGTTCTCCTTTAAAAAAGTGAGAGATTTCAACATTTAAATAAGATACACTTCTAGCCCTCCTGCACAGGGATACAGACAGGTGCATGGCTTACACACAAACAAGACCTATTATACAATAACAATACCTCAAAGTATTAAAAAAAACATGTTCGGCTGGTGTAAATACATCGATATAAAAAAAAACGTCATCTGATATAGAATAACTACAGCCAGATGTGCTAGGCGTTGCGCAGTAAGGGAATTGGTCCTGAAATGTGCATTCAGAGTGTAAAAGGTTTCAGAGAAAAGATTCTGAGTTTGAGTTGTTAATTAAAAGTCCTGCCGTTGATAGGAAAGCTGGTGATTGTGAACTGTGTTCTGTGATCGCACACACACACACTCACACTATCACTCGCACACGCACACACAATCAGCGCGGTAATGACATTGTAATAACCATATTTTCAGATGCATCAGTCAATGTAACAGTGCAGACTACTCCACAAGGGAGCGCATGCATGTTAAGCTTCAGAAAAACCCACCTGAATATTACCTTCATAAACCCCGCCCACACAGAGAACAACACATGAAGAGGGTCACTAATACTGCTTTCATCTCCATGGCAACATCAAGCTCTCCAAAAGCCCATTTACCCATAGTCATGTTCACCATCAACCTACAAACCTCCTCCTGCCGGCGGGTTGAATACTTCAGTTCAGTAAGTCCGTGTGTGTGTGTCTGTGTGTGTGTCACTTCAAAAAGAGGCGGGCTCAGAGTCCTTCTCTCTTCGCTC
This sequence comes from Salvelinus sp. IW2-2015, assembly GCF_002910315.2. NCBI lineage: Eukaryota > Metazoa > Chordata > Actinopteri > Salmoniformes > Salmonidae > Salvelinus > Salvelinus sp. IW2-2015. The sequence goes on from NW_019943539.1 coordinate 98,131, forward strand.
TCCAAATGCAAGCGATGCACTTTCCTTCTGTTCTGCGCACCAGGCAACAATGCGCCCCTGTCTGTCCCCGTTCGTGTCTTTGTCGATACCCACATGGAACAGACGATTACGTTTTTGAAACACACACTCTGCACATTTTAACCTAAACACATGTCATTAATATTAGGCTTTTCTTTACAAAACGAGGGAGAGTTTAGCTCACATTTCACTCTCCCCAATAATCTGAAAGAATGTCTGAAGATTCTTCTCTCACACTTACTGGGCTTTAGTTTTGCGCGGGGCGGGGCTTCTCTTTCACTCTTGTTCTCTGTGTTTTCTCTCCTTTCCGCCGCTCAGTAAGTGAAGACCAGGTTGGAGATGGTAGACTCCAGCCAGTCTCCCGAGATCATCTCGCTGACCTCGGGGGTGCAGTAGTCGGGGAAGTCAAAGTGAGATCCCGCCCCACACTCGCCGAAGCTCCAGTCCAGGTCCCTGTCGAGCTCCGACTCACATGGCCCCATGCTGCCCAGAGACATGCTCTCAAACCCGGGGCTCGGCTGTAGCTCGAACCGCTCATCCTCCAGCTCTTCATCCGAGGAAGAAGAGAGGGAAGAGGAAGAGGAGTGAGAGGCGGACGGGGTTGGAGAGGACGCACGTGTGTACCTGAGGCGGACTGCCGATGATGGTGAGGATGTTGAAAGGTTGGAGGGAAGTGCTTCGTTCGCCCCSGTCGCCTGGTCTTCATACAGGCTCATCGGGTCACAGGACTCAGACGAGCTGCTCAGGGCGGGACTCCCTGGGACTCCCACAGAGGGCGGCCCGCTGTCCAAGCTCCCTCCCCCGCTAAACATGTAGCCGCGCCTGGCTGGCTTGTCTGGTATCTGCCGGGCACCAGTCACTGACCTGGATTTGTAGAGCGTGTGGTGATCCGCGGGAGACGCACACTCCTGCCCCTGGGTAGGCAGCTTGGCGCTCCCCTGTCCCGGCTTGTGCGCTCTGCTGTTCACCCTAGACCCAGAGCTTCTTTTCGATGAGGACTTAGAACCCCCGCTCCTATCCGCTCCTTTCTCTCCTCTCTCTCCCCGCTCTGTCTTGGWRCTGGGYGTCTTAACCTTCTTCCKTGGMCGRTACTTGTAGTCAGGGTAGTCGGCCATGTGCTTGAGYCTCAGMCGCTCTGCTTCCCGGATGAASGGGATYTTRTCTGTGTCTTTGAGTAGTTTCCAGCGCTTGCCCAGCCGCTTGGAGATCTCAGCGTTGTGCATGTCCGGGCTCTGCTCCATGATCTTTCTCCTCTCGATCTGAGACCACACCATAAACGCGTTCATCGGTCTCTTGATGTGTCCCGTGGGGGTTTTACACCAGGCGACGTTGCCTCGGTCCCCTCCCGTGGAGGATAGCGGAGACCCGGGAGTCGGAGACGCGTCCATCTCCAAGTCCATATCTCCGGTATCGGTGCAGTCCCCACCAGGAGAGAATGAATCTGTGCTCTCTGCGTGGCTCATGTGCTGTACCATCGTTTCTCTTTCTTTCTCAATCTCTCGGTTAGACAGAAAACGTACCAAAAAAAGTGCTGTTCAGAATTATGTTATGGTGAGAAAGTGCGCAAAAGTTGCCAATGTTGTTATATCATCGGTTTTCTTTCAGTCACTCAATAAACGTATGTTTATGTAACCACACTGGACGGATTGCGTAAAAGTTATTGCAAGTCTCCTCTATCTTTCAGTCCGTTTTGGAGACGCTGCGCAGTCAGTCTCTAGTGCGCGTATATCTTCAAAAAAGAGAACGAAATAACAAATTAAAAATGTTCTGCAATCAAACGTTCAACTGCCAGTGCGACTGAAAACTCGCCCTGTGATACGTAGAGCMCKTCGCTGCTGAAAACAACTCTGTAACTTTCCTATGAGAGGTATAATATCGCTGCCTGCGCAGCTCGCCTTAGCAGTGACAGAACCATGTGGAAGAATGGAAGTGTCGCACTTTTTCATAGTCCTCTCTTTCCTGATCGGTCTGCCAGTATACTGTAAACATAACGTTCAACGCTACACACTTTTATATCCCCTTCGCGAGAAATAAAGGCTACACTAAACAGCCAATCGCAGGCTGTCTCTATCCTGTTTTTGTCCAAAACCACGCCTAGTCGGAGTCCATTGGCTGAATAAACCGTGTAATAATAATCGGTCTGCAATGAACATTCGTGTATCTGACCTCATTCCTGTCTGACGGAACCGAACTGAGAGTCAAAACTTCGCAGTCCTTCCTCTGCCGCCTTTCTCAATAACAAGACCCATGCTTATAAATAGAAATGCATTAGTTCAATGCAATGTGGATTAAGTTATTCTGGAATTATATCTTGTGCAATTTTCGATTATATAAATACAAAAGAAAGTTAACTATTTCAGTAAATGTTATTAAATGGTATATTATATTAAACCAACGCCAGCCATGACAGGCATAGGTTGTGTCCTGAGATTACAGACTAGTACTAAAACACTTGAAGTAGGCATTCTAGAGTTATAGTCAACAAGTTACTATATCATTGTGTTTACTTGAAAATACATGATACAATATACATTTATAATATACACGGTATTTGTTTACATAACCTTTTATTAATTAAATCACATAAAGAGTACCCATTAGATAAGTCATAACGCAGGCATCATATCCATTTTCCAGCAACATGTGTATTGTTGATCTAACAGCTAGCGGTTATTGTTTGAGCGCACATGGTCCCTACAGCTCACAAGGCCATGCGCTCATAACGCAGCTTGTTATTGTTCTGTCGCTCTCTCAGATGCGCTCTGGTTGGTTACGCGGCATCGCTAGATGTCAGCGTAGAGCCAGAGAGAAAGTGATTCATGTTTTCATCATAAGTGTGTGTGTGTGTGTATTTTTGTGTGTATGTGTGTCTATCTGTGTCTGTGCGTGTGTGTGCACATACCTTAAATAAATCATACATTTTAATATCAATTCCTCGTTAAACTGTCTTCATCAAGATACTTTGGTATAAAATTGTGCACTACTACCMTATAGACCCTGGTCTAAAGTAGTGCACTACTACCCTATAGACCCTGGTCTAAAGTAGTGCACTACTACCCTATAGATCCTGGTCTAAAGTAGTG
>NW_019943539.1:106648-112349 GCF_002910315.2 Salvelinus sp. IW2-2015
TTTAGACCAGGGTCTATAGGGTAGTAGTGCACTACTTTAGACCAGGGTCTATAGGGTAGTAGTGCACTACTTTAGACCAGGGTCTATAGGGTATTAGTGCACTACTTTAGACCAGGGTCTATAGGGTAGTAGTGCACTATTTATAGACCAGGGTCTCATAGGGTAGTAGTGCACTACTTTAGACCAGGGTCTATAGGTAGTAGTGCACTACTTTAGACCAGGATTTATAGGGTAGTAGTGCACTACTTTAGACCAGGGTTTATAGGGTAGAAATGCACTACTTTAGACCAGGATTTTTTGGGTAGTAGTCCACTATTTAGACCAGGGTCTATGGGTAGTAGTCCACTACTGATCAGGTGTGAAACAGGGAAGAGACTCAGGGGGTATGCTAATTTGGAGTAGAGCAGACCTAACCCACTCTATTCAATTAGTCAAAACAGGAAAATGTTACATCTGGCTAGAAATGAATGATATTATCTTTAACAGAGAAAAATGTCCTCATGTATATTACCTATATCCCCCCAATAGAATCCCCATACTTTAACTTCTCCATCCTAGAGGGGGAGATCAACCATTTCCAGGCCCAGGGACATGTACTAGTCTGTGGTGAATTAAATGACAGAACAGGACAAGAACCTGACTCTCTCAGCACACAGGGGGACAAACACCTACCTGGAGGTGACAGAATTCCCCCCAAATATTCCCCCCTAGACACTACTATGGCAAAACAACCAAGAAAAACAGGTCACAACTCCTGCAGCTCTGTCGCACGTTGGGTCTGTACATCGTCAATGGTAGTCTTTGAGGAGACTCCTATGGTAGGTAAACCTACAGCTCATCCCATTGCAATAGTACTGTATATTACTTTATCACTGAACTCAACCCAGAAACTCAGAGCGTTCACAGTCAGCCCACTGAGACCCCTTTCAGTTTACAGCAAAATCACAGTCTACTTGAACAGAGCAATAATCAACCATGAGGCATCAAAGCCAAAGGAACCGAGTAATATTTAAGAAATGCTACAGATGGAAGGAAAATAGTACAGAAACCTACCAAAAAACAATTAGGCAACAATAAATTCAATCCCTTTTAGACTGAATTACCAGGACAAAACGTTTCACTTGTAATAATGAAGGTGTGAATTTGGCAGTAGAAAACCTAAGCAGTATATTTGACCTCTCAGCTTCACTATCAAACATGTTTCAAGCAGTCAAACAAAGAAAACAACAATAATGACAAATGGTTTGATGAAGAATTCAAAAACCTAAGAAATAAATTGAGAAAACCTGTCCAAACAAAAACCTAGAAACCCACAAAACCTGAGCCTACGCCTTCACTATGGTGAATCACTAAAACAATACTGAAAACCTGAGTCTACGCCTTCACTATGGTGAATCACTAAAACAATACTGAAAACCCTGAGTCATACGCCTTCACTTACGCGTAAATCACTAAAACATAACAAAACCCTGAGTCTTACGCCTTCACTATGGTGGAATCACTCAAAACAATACTGAAAACCTGAGTCTACACCTTCACTATGGTGAATCACTAAAACAATACAAGAACCCTGAGCTTACGCCTTCACTATGGTGAATCACTAAAACCAACTACGAAAACCTGAGCTACGCCTTCACTATGGGTGATCACTAAACATACGAAAACCTAGTCGTACGCCTTCACTATGGTGAATCACTAAAACAAACAGAAAACCGTAGGTCTACGCCTTCACTATGGTGAATCACTAAAAACAATACAGAAAAACGAGCCTACGCCTTCACTATGGAGAATCACTAAAACAATACGAGAACAACCTGAGCCTACGCCTTCACTATGGTGAATCACTAAAACAATACAGAAACCTGAGTCATGACATCCTTCACTATGATACATCACGTAAAAACAATACAAAAACCTGTGATCTACTCCATTCACTATGTGAGATCACTAAAACAATACATGAAAAACCTGAGCTAGCCTCACTTATGGTGAATCACTAAAGACAATACGAAAAACCTGAGCTGCTACTCCTTCACTCATGCGTGAATCAACTAAAACAATACTGAAGAAACCTGAGTCTCGACGTCCTTCACTATGGCTGAATCACTAAAACACAAATGACGAAACCTGAGTCTCTACGCCTTCCACTGATGGTTGAAATCACTAAAACGAATACGCAGAAAACCTGAGTCTACCTCCTCACTTATGTGAATCACTAAAACAATACTGAAAACCTGAGTCTACGGCCTTCACTATGGTGAATCACTAAAACAATACTGAAAACCTGAGTCTACGCCTTCACTATGGTGAATCACTAAAACAATACTGAAAACCTGAGCCTACTCCTTCACTACGGTGAATCACTAAAACAATACAGAAAACCTGAGCCTACTCCTTCACTACGGTGAATCACTAAAACAATACAGAAAACCTGAGCCTACGCCTTCACTATGGTGAATCACTAAAACAATACAGAAATACACTATGGAAAAAGAAGGAACAGCATGTCAGAAATCAGCTCAATGTAATTAAAGAATCCATAGACTCTAATCACTTCTGGTAAAGTTGGAAAACAAACAACAACAGGAAGAGTTATCAATACAAAACAGAGATGTCTGGGTAAACCACTTCTCCAATCTCTTTGGCTCTATAATAACAAGCAAACAGCAAAAACATATACATTATAAAATATAAATCTTAGAATCAATTATTAAAGACTACCAGAACCCACTGGATTCTCCAATTACATTGAATGAACTGAAGGACAAAATACAAACCCTAAAACACAAAAAAGGCATGTGGTATCCTAAATGAAATTATTAAAAAAAATAAAAAAAATAAAAAATAAATACAGACCACATAATTAGCATAATCCTAAATTCTGGCATTTTCCCCAAAATTTGGAACCAAGGACTGATCACCCCAATCCACAAAAGTGGAGACAAATCTGACCCCAATAACTACCGTGGGATATGCGTCAACAGCAACATTGGGAAAATCTGAAGTCAAAGGACTACTGTTTGCTGATGATCTGGTGCTTCTGTCCCCAACCAAGGAGGGTCTGCAGCAGCACCAACCAAGGAGGGTCTACAGCAGCACCAACCAAGGAGGGCCTACAGCAGCACCAACCAAGGAGGGTCTACAGCAGCACCAACCAAGGAGGGTCTACAGCAGCACCAACCAAGGAGGGTTTCTACACCTTCGACTATGGTGAGATCACTAAAAACAATACAGAAAAACGCTGAGTCTACGCCTTCACTATGGTGAATCACTAAAACAATACAGAAAACCTGAGCCTACGCCTTCACATATGGTGACATCACTAAAACAATACAGAAAAACCTGAGCCTACGCCTTCACTTGATGGTGGAATCACTCAAAACAATACAGAAAACCCTGAGCTCTACATCCCTTCACTACATGTGAATCACTAAAACAATACAGAAACCTGGAGTCTACTCCTTCACTACCGTCAGTGAATCACTAAAACAATACAGAAAACCTGAGTCTACACCTTCACTATGGTGAATCACTAAAACAATACTGAAAACCTGAGTCTACTCCTTCACTATGGTGAATCACGTAAAACAAATACAGAAAACCTGAGTCTACTCCTTCACTATGGTGGAATCACTAAAACAATACAAGAAAACCTGAGCCTACGCCTTCACTATGGTGAATCACTAAAACAATACAAAAACCTTGAGTCTACTCCTTCACTATGTGAATCACTAAAACAATACTGAAAACCTGAGTCTACGCCTTCACTATGGTGAATCACTAAAAACAATTACTGAAAACCTGAGTCTACGCGCTTCCTTCACTATGGTGATCACTAAAAACAATACTGAAAACCTGAGTCATACGCCTTCACTATGGTGAATCACTAAAAACCATACTGAAAACCTGAGCCTACTCCTTCACTACGGTGAATCACTAAAACAATACAGAAAACCTGAGCCTACTCCTTCACTACGGTGGAATCACTAAAACAATACAGAAAACCTGAGAGCCTACGCCTTCACTATGGTGAATCACTAAAAACAATACAGAAATACACTATTGGAAAAGAAAGGAACAGCATGTCAGAAATCAGCTCAATGTAATTAAAGAATCCATAGACTCTAATCACTTCTGTTAAAGTTGGAAACCACAAACAACAACAAGGAAAGAGTTATCAATGCAAAACAAGAGATGTCTGGGTAAACCACTTCTCCAATCTCTTTGGCTCTAGCGCTCAAGTTATTAATAGACAAGCAAAAACAGCAATAACATATATACATTATAAATATTAAATCTTAGAATCAGATTATTAAAGACTACCAGAACCCAATGGATGCTCCAATTACATATATGGGGCAATTGACTCAACCCTGCAAGACAAAACACACCCTAAAGAGACAGTGTAGAATGGCCTATTCTCGCTAAATCCTAATGAAATTCATTAAAAAAAAATAAAAAAAATAAAAAATAAATACAGACCAGCAGTAATTAGCGATAAGTCCCTAATGCCAACTTTCTGGAGCAAATTTACCCCGCCAATAATTTGAACCAAAGGATTTCCTGTCATCAACACTCCAATCCACAAAAGTGGAACAAATCTGACCCCAATGACAACATTCCGTGAGAGATATGGCACCATCAATGTTCCATATCACATCATACCATTGGGAAAACTGCGTTGAGTAGATGTCACAGGTAGCTTAGGCTGAGTGTTTTGGCTGATGATCTTGGTGTTCTGACCCCAACCAAGAGGGTCTGCTGCAGCACGACGGAGCGAGCACCACAATCCAAGGAGAATCCTCCTAACAGCTATGAAGAGCACAACGCGAGAGGCGCAAGCGCAGCGGCCATACAGCAAGCACAACCAAGCGAGGGTCTACAGCCAGCACAACAAGGAGGGTCTACAGCATACACCTACGTCAAGCACGCAATCCAAGGTAGGGGTGCTATGTATCTAGGCTAGCCTATCCCCAAGCGAGTGATCTACCTGTAACCCGCAGCAAATCCTAACCTCGGAAAAATCGAGAGGCACGATACAGCAGCAGCGACAAGCGAGGGTCTCTACAGCCAGCACCAACCCAAGGAGGGTCTACCAGCGACGCACCAACCACAGCAGCCGGTTCTTAGCAGCGAGACCCACCAACACAGGAAGGTCTTAATTCAGCAGCAACTCGAGAACTCTATTTCAGGTAGGCCTAACATACAGCCATTACCGCAACACATTAGGAGGAGCCCTACAGCAGCACCCACCAAGGAGGAGTCTAACACCAACCAGCATGTCACCAAACCAAGGAGAGGTCTTACCAGCAGCACCTAACCAAGAGGTACTACAGCATCGTCACTGACCAAGGCATGGGTCTAACAACACCAGGTCATTCTCAAACGGAAAAGGGTCGTCAACAATGAGCGCTAGCACCAACCATAGGAGGGTCTACAGCAGCACCAACCAAGAGGGGTCTCCACAGCAAGCCACCAACCAAGGCAGGGTCTACAGCCCCAGGCACCAACCCAAGGAGTGAATACAGACAGCACCCAAACCAAGGAGGGAGAATACAGCAGCCACCAACCAAGGAGCGGCTACGAGCAGCACCAACCCAAGGAGGAGTCTACAGCAGCCACCACAAGGAGGGAATACAGCCACGCACCAACCCAGAGGAGGAGTCTAATAACAAGCGAGCACCAACCAAGGAGGTCGTAC
>NW_019943539.1:116628-123845 GCF_002910315.2 Salvelinus sp. IW2-2015
CTAACAGCGCACCAACCAAGTGAGGCGGCGTACAGCAGCACCAATACAGCAGCACCAACCAAGGACGGAATACAGCAGCACCAACCAAGGAGGGTCTACAGCAGCACCAACCAAAGAGGGTCTACAGCAGCACCAACCAAGGAGGGTCTACAGCAGCACCAACCAAGGAGGGTCTACAGCAGCACCGAGATCTTGTGCACAGATTCTGTCAGACCTGGGCCCTGACAGTAAGACAAAAATAATGGTGTTCCAAAAAAGGTCCAGTTGCCAGGACCACAAATACAAATTCCATCTAGACACCGTTGCCCTAAGAGCACACAAAAAACTATACAYAGCTCGGCCTAAACATCCGCGCCACCGGTAACTTCCACAAAGCAGTGAATGAGCTGAGAGACAAGGCAAGAAGGAACATACAATTCGACATAACAATTAGGATCTGACAAAAAATACATTAATAATTTATCAAATTCATTGCCCTTTATGGTTGTGAGGTCTGGGGAACCAAGAATTCACAAAATGGGAGAAACACAAAATTGAGACTCTGCATGCAGAATTCTACAAAAATATCTTCTGTGTACAACGTAAAACACCAAATAATGCATGCAGAGCAGAATTAGGCCAATACTCGCTGATTATCAACATCCAGAAAAGAGCCGTTAAACTCTACAACAAAAAGATTATTACGTAACACATTGGAATGAATCCACAAAAAAACTGAGCAAACTTGAATATGATTTGGCCCTAAACAGAGAGTACATAGTGGCAGAATACCTGACTACTGTGACTGACCCAAACGTAAGGAAAGMTTTGATTATGTACAAACTCAGTGAGCATAGCCTTGCTATTGAGAAAGGCCGCCGTAGGCAGACCTGGCTATGAAGAGAAGACAGGCTATGTGCTCACTGCCCACAAAATTAGGTGGAAACTGAGCTGCACTTCCTAACCTCCTGCCCAATGTATGACCATATTAGAGAGACATATTTCCCTCAGATTTCACAGACCCGAAAAGAATTCGAAAACAAATACAAATTCGATAAACTCCCATATCTACTGGGAGAAATTCCACAGTGTGCCATCACAGCAGCAAGATTTGTGACCTGTTGCCACAAGAAAAGGGCAACCAGTGAAGAACAACACCATTGTAAATACAACCCATATTTATGCTTATTTATTTTAACTTGTGTGCTTTAACCATCAGATGTATGAGAGGATGAAATGGGGGTCGTCAGATGTATGAGAGGATGAAATGGGGGTCATCAGATGTATGAGAGGATGAAATGGGGGTCATCAGATGTATGAGAGGATGAAATGGGGGTCATCAGATGTATGAGAGGATGAAATGGAGTCATCAGATGTATGAGAGGATGAAATGGAGTCATCAGCTGTTGGATGAGAGGCTGAAATGAGGTCATCAGTTGTTCGGAGACAAGACAATTTATTGTTTGATAGAAAGAGCGATGGAAATGAAAAGTGAGAACTATTGAGACAGAACCTGACAAACAATTATGTATTATTTTGCTCCCCGTAAAGTACGTATGTCGTGTTGAGAGGTATTTTCGTCTTTCTTCTTTGCAATAAATTGATATTCGTTTTTTGTCGGTCGACGGCGTTTTCAGATCAACGAAGTTCCCCGAGGGACGAGAGAGGGTGTGGTCTGACAATGTAACGCCCCGATAAGTCCCATAATGCCGTTCTCCTGGAGATGACAAGGCAAGTCAGATGGTAGCTGTGTCATGGCGAGACAGCCGCACACACACTCTAGCTGGAAAACACACACACGCACACAGTGAGACAGAGCTGGGTATCAGTCTGCTGCTGCAGGACTCAGATGTACAGCGGAAACGAGAGCACACACACTGCGACACAACTGCACTCGGTTTTTTCGGGGGCATCTCTGATAAGCTCGGGGAGAGGAGAGCGGGATGAGGAAGAGAGCAGAGGAAGATGAGCGAAGAGAAAAGTCTTCTCGAAAAGTCGACTGCACTTATTTTCTTCCCAGAAGGGGTAGATCGTTTTCGGAGAAGTGGATGAAACGGGGTCGTCAGTTTTTTGGAGTCACGGAATTTTCTGCGGATGAATCGGAGAAACAAAAGAAAAAGCAAAAAATTTGATTTATCCTGCAGAGGAACAGCAGGAGGAATAGCAGGGGGAACAGCAGAGCAGGAGGAACAGCAGAGGAGACAAAAAGCAGAAGAGAGGAAAGGAGGAGGAGAGGAACGAAGAATTCGGGGAGTGCGTCCTGGAGTTAAGTTTTGAGCTGTGCTGCATTCGTCTGTCTGTGGATCCATCACTGGCTGCAGAGGAGGAGAGAAACAGAGGAGTTGAAACAGTGGAGGAGAGAAACAGAGGAGGAGAGAAACAGTGGAGGAGAGAAACAGAGGAGGAGAGAAACAGTGGAGGAGAGAAACAGAGGAGGAGAGAAACAGAAGAGGAGTGAAACAGAGGAGAGAAACAGAGGAGGAGTGAAACAGAGGAGGATATGGAGAAATCGCTAGGCAGGCAGAGAGAACAAAGAGTAGGCCGAAGTTGAGAGAAGACGAGGCAAGGACGCGAAAACACTGATAAGATTTGTAATTTTTAATGAGGAGAGGAACGTGATAACAGCAGGAGGAGGAACAGAGGAAGAGAAAAGAGGAGGAGTGACAACATGAGGAAGAGAAAATCAGAGTATGGGTAGGAGTGGAAACAAGAAGGAGAAAGCACAATAGAGGGTGAGGGAGAGTGAAAACATTAAGGTAGGAGGGAGAAGGAAGCACGCAGAGGAAGCAGCGAAACAGAGAGAGAACAGAGGAGGAGTGAGAACAGAGGAGGAGAGAAACAGAAGAGAGTGAACGAGGCATCGAGAGTAAAACAGAGGAGGGAGTGGAAACGGTAGTAGGAACGAGAACCAGAGGAAGCGAGTGAACAGAGTGAGGAGAGAAACAGAGGGAGCGAGATGAAACGAGGTCGAGGGAGAGAAGAGAGGAGAGTTGGAAGGATTAGAATGCGAAGATAGAAGAGTGAGAGTGATGAGGAGAGCTTAAAGACAATGTTACTCAGAGAAGAAAAGGACAGAGGGAGAAAATAATGGTGTGGATAGGAGAGATAGGAGACGCGACTAGGATATAAGGTATAGGAGGAGCTCTTCATCTGCACACAACATCTCATAGCATTTTTCTCCAATCGTCTATGGCGGATCTCAATTAGCAAGCCACGCTCGGATACGAACCTACCTGGGTCGTTCTGTAAACTGCGTCTCTCTTTCTCCTTCTCTATCAAATTCTTACCACTTCATTCTATGATTCTCCACATTTCTACCTTCCTCGCAGTTTCACTCCTTCTTGTATGCTTGCTCTCCCCTCCTTTTTCACAGTCTCTCCTGCTTTACTCATCAAGACACAACAATGTCTTCACACGGAGCATTTGTCAATATATAAACATCTGTAGATATTTCCGTGTGAAGGTGAATTTGGAGTCGAAGCTAATCGGAATGGTATAGGAGTCACCGTCGACATGCTAACTTATAGACATTTGCTCTCCGCGCTCATGCTGTTTTCCTTTTTATGTTGGTTCGTTAATTTCGTGGTTTGGTTATGTGGGTCACTGTAGTCCTGCTCCTCTGTTAACAACCCAGGGGAGAAGTGCTCCGGGCTTGGGGTTTAGAGGCAAGGAGCCTGGGGGTTCTGGTGGAGAGCAGACATATGGCTTTTCTATTTTTGATAAATTTCAGACTAAGCAGAAAGTCAATCGACTGCTCGTTTTGTGCACGACAGAGAGCAGTACACTCCTTGCACCTACATCAGCAACAAGTCTGGTATCTTCCAGAGGCAAATTACTGTGAAGATCAGAGACGCAGACACTTCTGACCTACATCAGTACAACACCAACCTGGTCCAGAGCAACACTCGGCAGTACAAGAGAGGCAGAACGCTATAGAACAGTTCTAATCCGCACACAACTGTTTGTTAGAGATGCACTTTTTCCTGTGCATTTGTGACGAGAAGAGACTCTGATTTAATCAGAACACCTGTCTCAGAGCAACACTGCAGACAGAGAGCAGACACTCTGACCTACATCAGCACACCAACCTGGTCTCAGAGCATTTCGGATCATTCAGTATGTCATGCTAATCTACACCTTTAGTATGATATGTTACGTTTCGTATCGTATGTATTCATTTGTGAATGTCCATCATACATTTTGTATGATATGTTATGAATTATAATTTGTGTTGTATGTTATGACTTGGTAAAACGTACAATATGTTTAGAATTCACAAAATGTCTAATAGGTTACAAATGTGCAAAACGTATGATATGTTACGAATTCGAGCTGGGYGGTTAGGTGGCTAATGTTAGCTAGCTCGCTAACATTAGCTAGGCTAAGGGTTCGGGGTAGGGGTTMGTTTTAAGGTTAGAGTTAAGTTTTGGAGTTAGGTTAAGGTTAGAATAAGGGTTAACTAAAAGGGTTAAGGTTAGGGTTAGGTGAAGGGTTAGCTAAAACAGATAAGATTAACATTTGTTAACATGCTAAGTAGTTGTAAAATAGCTAAAACGTAGTAGGTAGTTGAAAAGTTGCTAATTGGTTAARATTGTCTGTGATGATATTTGAACTCGCAACCTTTGGGTTGATAGACATTCGYGTTATAAGCCCACCCATCGACACCGACCAACCAATGTCCTTTTATTTTTGCTTCAAGTAACCATCCTTCTAATGTAACTATACAAAACGTAACATATCACAGTAAATGGAGTGTCTCAGACTTACAGTACGTACAGAATAATATTAAATGCTCTGAGACCAGCTTGCAGCACGACACAGCAGCATTCAGAGAAGTCTGCCTGCAGAGAGAGACTGAGGTGGGGGGAAGGGGGGGGATTAAAAGAGAGGAGAACGAGGGAAGTGGGAGAGCTTTGAAGGGAGGGGGAGAGGGACATGGAAAGGGGTGGTAGCAATGGAAAGGGAGTATAGGGAGGGAGAGCAAAAGAGAGGATGGTATAAACTGTAAAGATGACAACGCTACAGAGATAGTGAGACAGATGAGGTGGAGTCTTCTGAAGATCTCCACTGGTCTACACATGCTGTCAGTGATGAGGAAGCTACTCTGAAAACAGAGCTCACCGAGCTACTAATTACTTCACACTGGAGGAAGCTAATCTACACTAAAGCTAGTCTTAGAAAAAAATAGTTTACTTTACAAATACTGTTAACATCTGTGCGTCCGTGTGTGTGGACATGTGTGTTTTAGCGTGTGTGTCTGCTCTGAGCTCCACTGAGAGGACTAATAGAGAGAGAGATGAGCTGCTATCTTCTGCTTTCTCTAATTAGTCCCCTCTCAGTGGAGCTGCATCTCTCTCCCTATTAGTCCTCTCAGTGGAGCTGCCTTCTCTTCATACTCTATAATGTCCTGCTCAGTGGAAGCTGCTTCTCCTCTCTATTAATTGTCCTCCTCAAGTGGGGAAGCCTGCCCGATCTCCCATCCCCTTCGTATCTTCCTCTTCTCTCTATTGAGTCTGCTCAGTGGAGCTGCTTCTCTCTCTCTCTATTTAGTCCTCTCAGTAGAGCGGTATCTCTCTCTCTATATAGTCTCCTCTCAGTGGAGTCTGCTTCTCTTCTCCTCTATTAGTCTCTTCTCAGTGGAGCTGCTTCTCTCTCAATAGTCTATCATGGAGTCATTCCTTACTCTTTTCCCGTCACAGTTGGGACTGGCTTCACTCTCTATTAGTCCTCTTCCAGTGGAGCTGCTTCTCTCTCTCTCGTATTAGTCCTCTCAGTGGAGCTGCTTTCTCTCTCTCTATTAGTCCTCTCAGTGGAGCTGCTTCTCTCTCTCTATTAGTCCTTTAAAGGTTTGAAGCTGCTTCTCTCTCTCTCTATTTCCTCCTCTCAGTGGAGTCTTCCTGTTTCTCCTCTCCTTATTAGTGCCTCCTCAGTGCGAGCTCTCTCTTCTCCTGCTATTTTAGCCTCCTCGTCAGTGGAAGCTTCCATCTCTCTCTCCTTATTAGTCTCTCAGTGGAGCTGGGCATCTCTTCTCACTCTACTATCCTGCTCTCAGTGGAGCTGCGTCTCTCTCTTCTATTAGTCCTCTCAGTAGAGCTGCTTGCTCTCTCTCTCTTAGTTATCCTCTCCAGATGGATGTGCTTTTCCTCTCTCTCTATTAGCGTTCTCAGTGGAGCGCATTCTGCGTCTCTCTCTATTTCCGCACTCTCAGTGGAGCGCTCTCTAGCTCTCAGTGTGAGTGCTTCCTGCTCTTCTATTAGTCCTTCTCAGTGGAGCCTGCATCTCTTTAACTCTATGTTCTCTAAGTAGGAGCTGTTCTTCTCTCTCTCTATTTAGTCGCTCTCAGTGGAGCTGACCATCTCTCTATTTAGGATTGTCCCTGCAGGTGGAGCTGCTTCTCTCTCTCTCTATTCAGTCCTCTCAGTGGAGGCTGCTTCTCTCTCTCTATTTAGTCCTGCTCAGTGGAGGCTCAATTTCTCTCTCTATTTAGTTCCGCTCAGTGGAGCTGCATTCTCTCTCTCTCATTAGTCCCTCTCGATGAGCTGGTTGCTCATATGCCTCTAGTGCGTTCTCTCTCTTATTAGTCTCCTCAGTTGGGCCTTGCATTCTCGTCTCTATTAGTCCTCTCAGTGGAGCTGCTTCTCTCTCTCTATTAAGTCCTGCTCCAGTGCATGCTCTGTAAGTCTTCGGATGCTTCTCTCTGCCTTATTAGTCCTCTCAGTGGAGCTGCTTCTCTCTCTTAATTAGTTCCTCTCAGTGGAGCTTGCTTCTCTCTCTCTAATTAGTCCTCTCAAGTGGCAGCTTCTTCTCTCTCTCTCGTATTAGTTCTTTCTAGTGGAGCTGCTCTCTCGCTCTCTTATTAAGCCTCCGTCTCATGTGGAGCTGCTTCTCTCGTCTCTATTGTCGCGATCTCTAGTGGAGCTGTCTCTCTCTTTCTCTATAAGTCCTCTCAGTGCGAGCTGCATCTCTCTCCTCTTTAGTGCCTCTCAGTGGAGAGCTGCCATCTCTTCGACTCTATTAGTCCTCTGCAGTGGAGCTGCTTTCTCTCTTCTCTATTAGTCCTCATCAAGTGGAGCTGCTTCTCTCTGTCCTATTAGTCCTTGCTCAGTAGAGCTTGCATCTCTCTCGTCTCTATTGAGTCCTCGTCCTTCTCTCTTCATTTGCCTCAGTGGAGCTTCATCTCTGCTCTCTCTATTAGTCCTGCTCAGTGGAGGCTGCTGGTCTCCTCTGTCTATGTAGTC
>NW_019943540.1:0-9493 GCF_002910315.2 Salvelinus sp. IW2-2015
ACAGGAGAGCTCAAAAAAATCCAGACAGGTATAAGAGAGAATAGGGACTGTTCTTTGACCGCTTTATAATAATGGACAGTGGGTTACCGAGCTCGGCTAAATTGCGTGAAAGAATGACACCCGAGGTTGACAGTCAGGGAGTGAGAGGACAGTCAGAGGACGGGGTCTGGCGGGGGAAACGGGCAGTCAGATCGGCCAGACAGAGAGGAACAGGTGGCGAGCCATTCTCGACTCAAAATAGGGCTCTAGCCAGGGCTCGYCATATCACTGCCTAGCCGCCCGAGCGGCGGACGCCTGCGTAAAACCCGACACCCTGACCAACACATCCATATCCATTTCCGCACTGCTCCTTCAACTTACAAATATGTCGCTCGGCCCCTGTTGCTATTATCCGTTGGTGCGCCGTGCGCGCGAGACCCAGTGGCGGTGATAAAGTAAAGCGCGCTCGGGATGACAGCGCCGTTACAGGGTTTCTAATATTAGATGGGTGATGAACGCGCCTGCATGAGCCTCCTCTGGTAACGGTAAACGGTAACAGGTTTCAGTTTGACCGATTACCCCTGTCTCCAGCAGCCTATGGCTATGGCCCAAGGAGGTATTCCAAAAACGGAAACAGCGGTGCCTCGTCTCTCTGGCATTCCTTGTTACCGCATCGACGGCTGCTTCTGTTATGCTCTGGCTCTAATATGGTTGTAGGTGGGAGATGAGACGGGGGCGCTCTGAGACGGAGAGGTTGGCCTTTCCGCTTCCACCGAAATGTTYCTTCTTCCCATGGGTCTGCACGGGGAACCGGGGAGAAGAGAGGGCGCAGCTGCCTTAATAAGATGGTGCCACGCGCTGGCAGAGTGAACTGTCCAAACCACTCAAATCAACTTAATCATGGATGATCATACCAAGATGAATTTCCATATTTTGAAAATCGGTTTTTAGGGCTACAGGTTATGTATARTTGGTGTTTGTGTGTATATGTCACAAGTTATAACCAGATCTTTATACAGGTTCAGATCCCAGAGCATATCCTCAACATCCCACGAGGAGACAGGTGTAGCTGGTTTAGAGGAACCCTGMTTGATGGATATAGCTTCACACATGTAGGTTCTACAACCCATTCATCACCTGTCTGTTTGTTTCTGTATGGGGGAGAGTTCAAAGAAGGGCAGGTGCCGGAGGTCCCACCTCCATGGAAGTGGTCTACTTGTCCTGAGTAAGTAGCCTCTAGGCCAAATGGTCAGATCAGCAGTGTCCTATATTACAGCACAAGAATAATTGGTGTGTGTGTGTGTGTATTTTACTGTATGTGTGGTTATATGTGGGGGTCAGGAGGATGTGAACAATTCTCAAGAATGCAGATGAGTGGCTGAGGGATTAAGTTCCAAGGAGGTGATGTGACCAGGCCTACTTAAAGATGACAGAACAGGCAACTGAATGTCTGTCTGTCTGTCTGTCTGTCTGTCTGTCTGTCTGTCTGTCTCTCTGGCTGGCTGACTGACTGTCTATATATCTGACTGTCTTTCTGACTGTCTTTCTGATTAACTGACTGTCTAAATGTCTGACAGTCTTGCTGACGTCTGACTCTTTCTGGCTGTCTTTCTGACTGTTTGTCTATCTGTCTGTTCTGGTGACTGTCTGTCTGACTGTTTGTCTATTTGTCTTTCAGGCTGTCTGTCTGACTGTCTGTGTAATGTTTTGTCTGTCTGTCTATTGGGAGGGAGGGAGGGAGGGAGGGAGGGAAGGGACATCAGCAGTAGGGAGGGAGGGAGGGCCAGCAGCAGCAGTAGGGAGGGCAGGGACAGGCAGCGTAGGGAGGGAGGGAGGGCAGCAGCAGTAGGGAGGGGAGGGAGGGGAGGGCCAGCAGCGCCAGTAGGGAGGGAGGGAGGGCAGCAGCAGCAGTAGGAAGGGAGGGAGGGCCAGCAGCAGCAGTAGGAGGGAGGGAGGGCCAGCAGCAGCAGTAGGAGGGAGGAGGGAGGGAGGGGGGAGGGAGGGAGGAGGGAGGGAGGGAGGGAGGGAGGGAGGGAGGGAGGGAGGGAGGGAGGGAGGGAGGGAGGGAGGGAGGGAGGGAGGGAGGGAGAGGGAGGGAGGGCCAGCAGCAGTAGGGAGGGAGGGAGGGCACAGCAGCAGCAGTAGGGAGGGAGGGACAGCAGCGTAGGGGGAGGGAGGGCCAGCAGAAGGAGGGAGGGAGGCAGGGAGGGCCAGGCAGCAGTAGGGAGGGAGGGAGGGCCCAGAGCAGTAGGAAGGGAGGGAGGGCAGCAGCAGCGTAGGGGGGAGGGGGGAGGGAGGGCCAGCAGCAGTAGGCAGAGAGGATTAGAAGTAAAAAAAGGGGAGGAGGGCCAGCAGCAGTAGGAAGGGAGGGAGGGCCAGCAGCAGTAGGGAGGGCGGGGAGGGCCAGCAGGCAGCATAGGAGGGAGGGAGGGCCAGCAGCAGGTAGGAGGGGGGAGGGGAGGGCCAGCAGCAGTAGGGGGAGGGAGGGAGGGCCAGCAGCAGTAGAGGGAGGGGAGGGGAGGGAGGGAGGGAGGGAGGAGAGGAGAGGGTGAGGAGGGAGGGGAGGAGGGGAGGGGAGGGGCAGGGGAGGAGGGAGGAGAGGGAGGGGGAGGGCTAGGAGGGAGGGAGGGGGGAGGGGAGGGAGGGAGGGGGAGGAGGATGGGAGGAGGAGGAAGGGACAGCTGTGGGTCCTGTAGCGTGAGAGTTTCCTCCCGCATTAACAACACCACACATGATCTGTTTACACAGAACACAGCTTTTACCTGCAGCATAGTCCGCTCAAACTACAGTAGGATACTCATGGACTGGAGCAGAATGAATGGTCTGTAACAGCACTTAGGCCACTGTAGCCAATGTTCATAGTCAGTGTACTTGTTACAAGGCAGCCCAGGTACAGTACATTAAAATAGTCACATCTCAGGGGTAGGGGCAATAATCCATGTTCATGATGTAACTTCAAACTCAAACATGTTCATTGTTTTGCATGTGGTCCCATGTGGAAGACAGGTGTATGCAACTAGAGGGTGAGAAAACCAGCCAAGGAAACATTTAAGTAAGTGGCCAACGATTGTCCTGTAGGTGGCAGTATTGGTACATGTTTGTTTTTTGACCACTCGTTATAAATTTACAAACCTGTGAAAGGAATGGTGTGTGGTTTCCCAAATGACAACCCCTATCCTATATTAATGCACTACTTTTGGGACCAGAGCCCTATGATCCCTATGTGACCCTGGTCAAAGTAATCTCACCCTTAGAGAGAGACTAGGGTGCCATTTTTGGGACACGTGAGGTCTTCTAAGCCCTGATGTGGGATCAAAGCTTCCCCCCAGGTAGAGGAGAGAACTATACTGCAGTGAGTTGCTAGGCAGAGCAGGAGGAGTTAGAATCTCTGGTTAGAAGTTCACAAGGTTTGAACAGACATGACACAGACAACGGAACCGCACACACAGGGCCCGCCCCGATTAACTGATGTTTGGATACACAAATGAAGACAACTTTTACAGCGCCGGCCCCCCCCGCAGCCAACACCCTACCGCACCACACGACACCATCTCCCCCACCGGTCCCCCAACCAACAGCCACCGTCCCACGCCCATCCTGCGCTCCCTGTGAACACAGGCGACCGAACACCCCGTTTTCCCCCCGGTCCCCCACACAACCCTGCCCGAGACCCCCCTTCCACAGGGCAACCACTACAACGGCGGGGCCGAATACCCCCCGGCCGCCCACAGCCACTCACACACGACCAGTAGCTCCGCGTACCACGCACGACGAATCGGTTCCGACCACGACCCAGAGGACGGTTCTGGCTTCTACCAGTGGGCCCCCCCTGGCCGGCCTAGGGTAGGACGGCGAAGAACACCCGGAGCGTGATTGGTGAGCGGCCAGGGCTGTTGATTCGCTGGAGCCCCGGACCAGTAGGTATGAGAAACCGAACAGTCGTGATCATGCGTATCTACAGCGTACAGCACCACTATTCAGCAGCTCTTTATCACCGCTTCATGCCCACGTATTGGCGGATTGGCTGTGCAGCTCGCCGGATGTCATGAGTCAGCACATGGTTTTGAGTTTTTTATGTGGAGGAGTGCAGTTCTGTGTGGATTTGTGTTTTTTGGGGTATGTGGTGGTGTACGTTTGTAGACACACCACACACTTTGTGAAGTTTAAAGTGGAACCCCTGTGCACAGCAGTGTCTTCTTCCAAGGAGCTGGTTACTGGGAACGGAACGGCTGAGTATCCAAAAACAGCCCACTTGGACAGATAATGACTGAGACCTGAAGTAGTTGAGGTGAATTCAGATCAATGGATTAACTAAGGAACTGCGCTGTCAGTTTGCTTGTGTGCAGGTGCTTGGGAATAGATGATATCTAAAGAGAAAATACAAAGACGTTCTCCAACGGATCAGAAATTGGAAGTGTGAAGATAAGTGGAGGAGTTAAAGTACGGGCCCAAGGGGAGGGGGGGGAAGTCCGGCCGCTAGACAAAATAAAAAAATTTTTTTTTTTTTTTAAATGGTATCCCCTTCGTTGTTCTGTCCAATTGGTAGTTACAGTCTTGTCTCATCGCTGCAACTCCCGTACGGACTCAGGAGAGGCGAAGGTCGAGAGCTGMGAGTCCTCTGAAACACAACCCAACCAAGCTGCACTGCTTCTTGACATAATGTCCTCTTAACCCGGAAGCCAGCCGCGCCAATGTGTTGGAGGAAACACCGTAGATCTGGCGACCGTGTCAGCGTGCATGAACCCGCCCCGCCACAGGAGCTGCTGGAGCGCGATGGGACAAGGACATCTCGAGGAAATCTCGGCCTGTCAAACCCTCCCCCAACCCGGACAACGCTGAGCCAATTGTGCGCCGCCTCATGGGTCTCCCAGTCACGGCCAGCTGTGACACAGCCTGGCTTCGAACCCGGGTCTATAGACCGCTGCGCCAATCYGGAGGCCCCCGCAAATTGACTTTAAACAATTGATCCCAAAGAAATGCGGCCCTCGAGCCAAAAAGTTTGCCCACCGCTGATTAGCCGCTCCTGTTATCRAATGAGAGGAAGAGACGGGTTATTTGACTTACTTTATTGTGTTAACGAATTGAACAATTTACCCCTCAATCTACTGTAGGATGTCCATTAAAATAATAATATTTGATTTGTGTGGTTACATTTCATTGGATTATTGTTGGACAAGTAATTGTGTTACCAGACATAAACTAAGCAATCTGTATGTCTTCTCTTCTAGACCACGTAACATWTCTACATAACAAAAACCTGACAAAGCTGTGATGAGACAGACCACATAAGCTACAGACAAGTACCACATTTCTGGGCTTTGTCCTAAACGGTCTTCAACGGCTCCCTGTCTGACTCTGTGCTCTTCACTGGCTATGAAGACAGGAAGGAAACCCCTGTTTTTGGGGTATTGGGACGTACCAAACCTCCTCTTTACCAGGGTTGGGGTCAATTCCATTTCAATTCCAATCATTTCAGAGAGTAAACCAAAATCCAATTCCTCATTAAAAAGTATTGGAGACAAGTGGAATTGTACTTCCTGAATTGACTGGAATTGAAATGGAATTGACCCCAACTATTACGCCCCGCAACTCTAGACTACGACCTATGGGAAGTCCAGGTCAATATTCCGATGGAGATATTACTGTACGTACAGGGACTCTGCGTAGATAGGGATTGGCGTCTTGTCCTGCTCGCGGCCAGTCTTCTCGCCTACTGCATCACTCTCCAAGCTACCAGTGTGCTGTTGGTTGCAGTCTGATCTGCTGTGAAACTTTTACCAGGTTGGTCAGACCAGTCTGTCTCTGCCTACCGAGTGCATTCGGTCGCATGCCTCAGTCTGGTTCTCTCCTACACTCGAGTGCCTTGTATCCCCGTTCGTGTGCTCTGGACTCTACATGTTTTCATCCCGTCTGGTCTCACTTGTATGGCTTCCTCGTGTTGGTTCAACTCCTCGAGTCTATGTCTCTTGCTCCCTTTGCTCATTGTCTGCTACCAGTGTTGGATCATCCCAGTCCTGCTCTCTGCCTTACCAGTGTTGGCATCCCAGTCTGTCTCTGCTGCCTACAGTAGCTTGTCATTCCCAGTCTGTCTCTGCCTACCAGTGTTGGTATCCCAGGGTCTGTCATTCTGCCTACCAGGTTGGGATCACCTACCCAGTCTGTTCTCTGCCTACCAGTGTGGTTGGTCATCCGCTCAGTTTTGTCTCTTTGTGCCTTACCAGTGAGCAAGAACAAAGTTGTTGTTTGCCAGGCAGCCTCAATCCTAATCTCTTCATGGACAGCTACCGTAACATAAATGGTAGCTGCCACTTGATTTCCTTCTGGTTTGCCGAGCTCTAGCTCATCCTTACCCTAAGGCCTTGTAGTAATACTTGGTCTACGTAACAGTGCATTCAGTGAGTCCTTGTCCAGGGATTGTGGGACAGATAGGAGTGTGGATCTGAATTGGTCAAAGTCGTCTGTGTATGCATTGGTAGTCTACTGGGACGGAATGATGAGGAGTAGTCGTGAGTGAGGTCGCTGTGCTTGTGTGTAGTGTGTGTGTGTGTGTGTGGGGATGTTCGGTGTGACTGACTAGTTGAACTGTAGCATCATCCCATCTCGTCCCCAGCACTGAGCCGTGCTGCACTTCCAGGATAGTGTGCTGGTGTGTGTGGCTGTGATCGGTGTGTGTGTGTGCATGTCGGTGTGTGGTGTGATGTTTGTGGTGTTGTTGTGTGTGTGGTGTGTGTGTGTGTGGTGGTGCGTGCCGTGACGTGCGTCAGTGCACATGTGCCGTATGGGGAGACGACAATCTTGTGAGATGTGTCCGGTCGTGATGTGTTGAACCTCTCAAGTGAGGACATCGTGAGTTTCCACTTCAATAAAGCTTGACCTCTCAACTAACACTCTCACAGTCTTTCAAATACTCAGAACTCAAGACGTTTCATTCACTGTTTTCCAAACGTCAAAGGTTGTGAAAAGTCAAATTTTTGGAAGTTGTTAAGGATTAAGATTAATACCTACAGACTTAACTCCTAAATGGTTCACCAAAACCCTCACAAGAACTTTCCTTTATTCGCTGCGAGAAGCATAGAATCTTCTGTCGATAGCTGTTTGGAGTGGCTCAGTGTGTTACAGCGTCGCTGTGCCTGCGTGATTCATGTGTGTGCTCAGAAAACTGATAAGATAACCTGCTTAGAAGGTAACAGGTTGACTCAGATCGTCTGCCCCTAAGTCGGTCGAATTCCCCTCATCTGCCGACATCCTCAGACCATGGATATACCGTCCAAACTACTAGTACTTCTACCATTGTGTGACCTTCGTCTCGGTCTTTTCTGCCTCTGCCTACAATTGTGATGTGGCCCAAATAATGCCCATAATTCCCTTAGGTGCGTAGTCTGCAATAGCTATTTGAGACCAGGCGATCCATCATTGGTGTAAGCGTCCTTCTGTGTCTATGCATCTCTCTTGCTAGTGCTCCCAGATAACTATGTAGATTTATACTCGACCTAGGGTGATGGTATGGCTATTCACCCTATGTGTATGGCGAACATGGCCTCTATATGACGCGGCCCAGGCTGCGCAGAGGAATAAATAGGCGTAGGACACTCTCCCCTATGTTAGAGTTGCGCTAAATCCTGTTGACTCACGAGAGCTACAGAGATGGGTAGTCTGTCAGATCATCCATAGTGTAGTCATGACGTTATTGAGCTGTGACACGGAGTTGATTGGCATAGTTAAGAGGGATCCCCCCGCCTCATTCCCTATGCTAGATGCAATACGTTCATTTGACCAGGGCGATGGGTAAGCCAATTTCCCTATTGTAGTGGCATACTCTTTGACCAGGGTGACTTGGTAGCCTCATTCCCTATGGTAGTCGCATACTTTACACCAGGAGCGACAAATGGCACGCCATAATTCCCTATGTAGTGCAAATACTTTTCACCAGGGCAAATTGGCACCCTATTCCCTATGTAGTACTGCAGCTATATTTTTGCACCAGGGCAGGGGCGCGATTAGGACTTACACTACGTTCTTCACATTAAAACATGGAACTATGAGGAACAATAAGAGCGATGACGGCTCATTAGCATGATTAAACCATCATATTACCCTCTTCTCAGTTCAGGGTTTGAGAAAACAACTGCAATATTAGCATCAATTTAAGACTATCGTAGAGCAAAGAGGGACCCAGCAATGGAAGCTTCGAGTAGATATATTACATGGAACTTACCACTTAGCTCTTTTTCGAAGGGAGATGTAGGAGAGATCAAGCTAACAACAATTTGGAGAGGAGCTGAGAGGAGAGGAGAGGATGAGCGAGGAAATGGACGAGGAGGCAGGATGACGGATGAGGGACGGGAGACGCGGGGACGAGGAGAGAGAGGAGAGGAGGGATGAGGACGAGGACAAGAGCGTTCGAGCGAAGAAGTCACGAGGGAGGAGAGGACAAGGAGGAGGAAATGAGGCACGGAGGAGAGGAGAGGAGAGGAGAGGAGAGGAGAGGAGAGGAGAGGACAACCGAGGAGAGGCAAATAATATGAGGGAGGAGGATTGCTTTGCACTGCCAAGTTATAAAATAGTGTAATTTAGAACCTAGAATAAATAACACAGGCTAGATCCGGGATTTTTAGATTTTTACAAAATATATTCCATCCTTGATCCTTGCCATCCAGAACCATAAACACATCTCTTCTTATTAGTAATCTATAGAGTTGGGTTTGGCTGAGATTCAGAGGAGAACAGAAGACAGGATGTTAAAACCAGGGGAGCCCATCTGGCATGTGTTCATTACTCTGACCTTGGAGCACTACTAATGGACGTCTCAATCGGACTGGAGAGGATGAGACTGATGGCCAATAGTATATAGAATATTAATGCTGCTGTTAAGGCCTATGATAATAAAAACAAAAAACTATTAGAACAGTTACTGATTGTGAAAAGAGAACATGTTGTTAGATTATTAATTATTACAGACTTTTAAGTTTTGTGTTAATAGATCAATGTCCTGGAATTAAAGTAACACCAAACTTATTTTTCATGAGCTTTCAAGTCTATCAAAATACTTCAAATAGTAATAATAATAATTATAATACAGCAGACGTGTTTATATAAAAGCGACTTAGGGTTATGTGCAAATACATGTTTGAGATAGCAAAAGCTCAGGTTGCCCAGCCTGGCGGAGATACAAACTTCGGCAAAATCATTCGCAAGGAGATTAATGCAAAAATATTATTTGAAGATGAAGATTTACTTATAGGTTAACCCCAGCGAGAACTGAACCCCTGACACAAAACAGTACTACGGAAACAAACAGAAAATCATTTTCACAATTCATCTACTACTCTAGGTTGGACTCATTGGATCAACTGTAGTCCATCTCCACACTACATAGTGAATATCTCTCCTGTGTAGGGAGCTGGAGGTTGTTATGCCTTCTCCCCTATTCTCTCTTTCTATCTCTAGTTCTCTCTCTATCTCTCTCTCTCTCTCTCTCTCTCTCTCTCTCTCTCTCTCTCTCTCTCTCTCTCTC
>NW_019943540.1:16421-17583 GCF_002910315.2 Salvelinus sp. IW2-2015
TGTGTGTGTGTGTGTGTGTGTGTGTGTGTGTGTGTTTCTCCCTCCCATCCCATTGATTTTCCTCCTCTAATGGAGCTCTCCTCATGATTCCACATTAATATTTCACTACCTCTTCTATCCATTTCCTGCCTGCATGGCTCTTAAGCCTGGATGGACGGTGATTGGTTGCTTACCGGGAGTGCTGAGCATGCCTGCCTGTCTGCCTGGTTGATTCCAAATTTTCTGGATACAATTGTGATCCGATTATTTTGGTTTAAAAATATATAATAATTGCCAGCAAGCAAAGAGTTTCTAAACTATACTGTCCTGTCTTTGAGTCAGTCATATGCGTGACTATAAATAACTCAACTGGCTAATTTGCTGTCTGTAAAGAGAAGGACGGGCTGTGTGTTGATGCTGCTGCTCTGATTGGATAGAGTGAAGCTGTATTTCTCCGTTCACTCGCATGTTTTCGGTCTGATAGTTCAGATTGCTGCTGCCTGCTACTATGATAAATCACATGGCGAGGACGTTTGCTATCAAGCTATCAATGAGCTTAATATCTAACAAGTGGTGCTAGGGTAGGGAAAATGATGAAATACTAATGGGCATTCTGACTGAGTGACAGCAAACTTGGCTGTCTGCTGCTAGTTGAGGACACACAGACACACTCCTTTACGCTCTGTTCCCGAATATGTTGTTTATTTTTGCAGTGACAACGTGCAGGGAGGTATTTTGTCAACATTTACAGTATTTAGAGATTTAAAACACTTCAGGGTTTTTTGCGTTCACGAGTCTCATCCGATCCGATTATCAACTGTCAATTTACAGATAAAACTACGAATACAAGTATGGACATTTCGGCACTCCCCTACCATGTACTCATTCATCCACCCCCACCCATGCAGACTGGACCACACCCTTGGGATCTCCCCTCTTCCCTGCATCACTGATCAGTGGAGAGAGCCACAGAGCTATGGATCTATTAGGCAACTCTAGTTCCAGAATAAGACGGCAGCAATGTCTCACTGACTTTAGAGAGAATAGTAGATTGAGCTGAGTTTGTCTATACCGTATGGGGCGGCAGGTAGCCTAGAGGTTAGTGTTGGGCCACAGAGTCACAGTAATGTTTGGTAATATCTGTGTGTTCAGGGCTACAGAGTCACAGTAATGTTTGGTAATA
>NW_019943540.1:17608-51080 GCF_002910315.2 Salvelinus sp. IW2-2015
TGTTGCCCCTGAACCACAGATATTTAAAAACTTACTGTGATCTGTAGCCCTGAACACACAGAGATATTATCAACATTATGTGACTCTGTAGCCTGAATAACAGGTATTACAAACAGTTACTGTGACTCTGTAGGCTGAACCCAGATTTCAAACATTCTGTGACTCATGTGGCCACACTAACCTCTAGGCTACTGCGCCCATATGGTAAGACAAACTCAGCTTAATCTACTATTCTCTCTAAAGTCAGTGAGACTTGCTGCGTCTTATTCTGGAAACTAGAGTTTGCCTAATAGATCCATTAGCTTGTGGCTTCCTCTCCACTGATCAGTGTGCGGGAAGAGGGGAGATCAAAGGGTGTGGTCCAAGTCTGCATGGGTGGGGGGTGGATGAATGAAGTACATGGTAGGGGAGTGCGAAATGTATACTTGTATTCGTAGTTTTTATTGTAAATTGAAGTTGATAATCGGAATCGTTTGATGAGATCGTGCACGCAAAACGCTGAAGTGTTTTAATTCTAAATACTGTAAATGTTTGAAAAATACTCCCTGGACGTTGTCAATGCAATAAACAACATATTTCGGGAATCAGAGCGTAAAAGGAGTGTGTCTGGTGTGTCTCAACTAGCAGGCATACAGCCAAGTTTTGCTGTCACTGCAGTCAGATGCCCATTAGTATTTCAATCATTTCCTACCTGAGCACCAACCTTGTTTAGATATTAAGCTCATTGATGAGCTTGATTGAGAAACGGTCCGCATGTGATTTTATCATAGTCAGCCAGGCAAGCAGCAATCTGACTATCGACGAAAACATGCGAGTGAACGGAGAAATACAGGTTCAATCTATCCACTCAGAGCAGCAGATCACACACAGCCGTCTTCTTTTACGACAGGAAATTAAGGCCAGTTGAGTTATTTATAGTCAGCATTGAACTGCTTCAAAGACAGGAAGTAAAGTTTAGAAACTCTTTGCTTGTGGCAATTATTATATATTTTTAAAACAATAATATCGGATCACAATTGTATAGAAATTTGGAATGACCAGGCAGACAGGAGGCATGCTCAGCACTCCCGGTAGGCACCATTACGTCCATCAGGCTTAAGAGCATGCAGGCAGGAATGATAGAGAGGGTAGTGATATAATGTTGGAATATGAGGAGAGCTCCCCACCCCCAATTTTTTAAAGAAGGGGGGAAGGAACAAAAAATCAGTGGGATGGGAGGGAGAACCAAACACACAACACACACACCACATTACACAACACCCACACACACACACACACACACCAACACATCGCATTTCACAATACACACACACCCAAACACACCACACACCCGCCTCACACACACACCAACAAACACATACATACTCTCGGGAAGTGTGCACATATGCACAACAAACACACACTCAAGCCGCACCACACAAACCCACTCACAACACACACAACACACATCCACACAACCACACAACATCACACACACACAACACACACAACACACAGCACAACACACACACACCACACACACAACACACACACACACACACACACCCAGCACACACACTACCCTTTCTAACTGAGCCTTGCAGTAGCTACAGAACGGAGACAGATTCTAGAATTCTAGAAGAGTTTCGTGTTATAGCCGTGTTTCCTCAATTCCTCTCAATTCGTTTGAGAGAGAGTCATCATTGAGCAGGGTCCCTCTTTCACAGGGAGCTCTGCAACATACAATGCATAGAAAATCTAATCAACATCATGTTGGGCGCTGGCTGGGTTTGGCTGGCCTGGGTTAAGGCTGTAGGAAAACAGCCCTTGTCTGGGATTGGGGCTGGGCTGGGGTGGGGCTGGGTGTATTAAGCAGTCTCATTGCCGGCAGACACAGCCACGATAGGGGCTTTATTGCGTGTGTGTGTGTGTGTGTGTGTGTGTGTGTGTGTGTGTGTGTGTGTTGTGTGTGTGTGTGTGTGTGTGTGTGTGGTGTGTGTGTGCGTAGCGTGGTGTGTGTGTGTGTTGTGTGTGTGTGTGTGTGTGTGTGTGTGTGTGTGTGTTGTGTGTGTGTGTGTGTGTTGTGTGTGTGGTGTGTGTGTGTGTGTGTGGTGTGTGTGTGTGTTGTGTGTGTGTAAAAAGAGTTATTATAAAATATCTGTAGTAAAATTAGAGAATAGACACGGTCTGAACTAATCAAATTCACTTAGAATTACCTTTTTTTTTTTCTCCGATATTCATTTTAAGTCATGAGGTCAGATAAAAATTAAATTCTTTCACTTCCTGTTGCATTGGGCAGCTGGGTATCTAGGGACAGACACGGTCCATACTCCCCCTCTCCTCCTCTCTTCCTTCTCAAATCACTCCCCCTATCCATAAAACCAGATCCTCAGCCTTCACGCTCTCCCTGGAGTAGCCCCATGCCTAAACACCAACGTCTTAGCCTACGCACTCTGAGACTGCTGCACAAGCGGAGCAGATGGTGCCGTTATTAGAGAATCCTCTCTCTCCACACTCAGCCCCAACCCAGCCATGTTGTACCGCAGCCATTGTCTTGTACCCAGCATGTTGTACCAGACATGTCTGTCCCAGACTGGGTTCAAAACGATTTTGAAATAATTCAATACTCGCATCTGTGTCGATTGAGCATGCTGTTGCAATGGAACCGATAAAATTTTCTAAAACTTGACCTGCCATCTGGTTACTGCAGTCAGGCAAAGCAACCGGATCAAAGAATTGTAATGATTTTCGAATAGTAGTTGAACCCTGGTCAGGTTCTCCCCTCCTGTTTCTTTCTGTTTGCAGCTCTGTAATGTTAGAATGGAAGAGGAGGCAGGCCGTTTTCCCCTATTCCTATGTTAGTGCACCTACTACTTTTGACCGGGCGATGGAGAATAGGGTGGCATTGGGACATTACCCAGTGACTCTCCTCCTTTGCTGTTGTTTGTCAGCTCCCAGGGCATTCTGATCTATCTCTCTCCTCCGGGTAGATGGGACACGGGAAACGCTGGGAGAACCTTGATTTCAGGCATTAAGGGGTTTATTTGGATTGCATTTTACCGAGAGAGAGAGAGAGAGAGAAGAGAGAGAGAGAGAGAGAGAGAGAGAGGAGAGAGAGAAGAGGAGAGATAGTAGGGAGAGGGAGAGAGAGAGAATGAATAGTAGAGAGAGAGCGAGAGAGAGAGAGAGAGAGAGAGAGAGAGAGAGAGAGAGAGAATAGTTAGAGAGAGAGAGAGAGAGAGAGAGAGAGAGAGAGAGAGAGAGCAGATAGAGCGAGAGAGAGAGAGAGAGAGAGAGAGGGACGAGAGAGAGGAGAGAGAATAGTAGAGAGAGGAGAGAGAGAGGAGAGAGATAGTAGAAGAAGAGGAGAGAGAGAGAGAGACTTAGTAGATTAGGGAGAGAGAGAGAGAGAGATACGAGAATAGTAGAAGAGAGAAGAGAGAGGTAGATAGAGAGAGAGAGAATAGTAGGAGAGAGATAGAGAGAGACAAAGAGGAGAGAGAGAGAAATAGTACAGAGTCACAGTAATGTTTGGTAATATCTGTGTGTTCAGGGCCACAGAGTCACAGTAATGTTTGGTAATATCTGTGTGTTCAGGGCCACAGAGTCACAGTAATGTTTGGTAATACCTGTGTATTCAGGGCCACAGAGTCACAGTAATGTTTGGTAATATCTGTGTATTCAGGGCCACAGAGTCACAGTAATGTTTGGTAATATCTGTGTGTTCCCTCAAAGTGGGATCACTTTGTCATTAGATGATCCCTCTAAAGACTTGTTTATACCTGTTTCTACACTGTCATTGTTCTCCTTGCACCACACTGCCAGGTCTCTGACCTCCTCCCTATAGGCTGTCTCATCGTCGCCGGTGATCAGACCTACCACCGTTGTCGGCAGTTTTAATTCTGGTGTTGGGAGTCGTTGGTGGCCACACAGTCGTGGGTTAACAGGGAATACAGCCCGGGGTCAGATTAAATAGCGCCMCCTAAACAAACACCTTTTTTTATAAATAAATATAGCTATTATGAAGAAATATTGTATGTAACTTTTTTTTTATAAACATTTTCTTCAGCATTGGTGAAGTGTCTCTAATGGACTGAGTTAAATCCTGTATACAGACAATATCTACAACTTTAGTTGGATTATGTTAAATCTAGCCAACCTTTCAAAATTCACCAGAAATKATTAAATCCCAGATTATAGTTTTCTATAATGACACCCATCTCCAGTTGGGAATTATTTTTTAATCCTGTGTAACATCAAACCAATGTTCCATTTCCTTGATAACACTGCACCCTAGTGTCGATACAGACATGGGAGAAGACAAAGCAGTCTGTTTTCCTGCTCATACTTACAGTGTACACCCCTAATATTTACAACTTGGATGTTCAACAGTCTTAATGGGAGCAGTTCATACGTGATTGCAATGTTGGACCCTGTACCAACCAGTTTTTGAGGTTTCTTTTGAATGTATTGACACAGCAGTTTGTGTAACCTAGTGGTCAGAGCGTTGGGCCAGTAACCAGAAGGTTGGTGGATTGAATCCCTGAGCTGACAAGGTAAACATCTGTTGTTCTGCCCCCTGAGCAAGGTAGTTAACCCACTGTTCCCCCAGGCGCTGAAGATGTGGATATCGGTTAAGGCAGCCCCCACAGCACCTCTCTGATTCAGAGGGGTTGGGTTAAATGCAGAAGACACATTTCAGTTAAATACATTCCGTTGGACAACTGACTAGGTATCCCCCTTTCTTCTGATAAAGTGTTTCATGCATATGTCCCTCTGTAGAAGGAAGACTGGCCTATAGAAGTGTTATATAGCGGGACCCTGCAGTTTCCTCTGGTGCACCACCTGGTGGACATTCCAGGTCATTGCAGCTTCTCCGTGTGGTTGGTCAGGGGCAAGACCATTGTGACATTTAAAGACAAGCTTCACATCAGCAAAATGTGATTGAAGTGTTCAAAGCTCAGTACAATGTACTTTTTCAGGATGTAACAGTGATGGTACCGTAAGTGCTTTTGGTCCAGGATTTTCAGTGCACGGTTATACAGTGATTCTAAGGGTCTCGGCACTGTCTGTCTGGCCTGGGACCAGGATGTTTTACAGTAGGACATGTGAGATAACACCATTGCGTGAAATAATATGAACCAAACCAGCTGTGTCAAAGGCCCTTTTTCAGGTCAAGGAAGACTGCTCCGACCACATTTCCCTCCTCCAATGATTTCTTGATGTTCTCCGGGAGAACAGTTTGCTGTTTCAGTGGAGTGTTTTGGTCTGAATCCAAAATTGTTCCCGGTGCAATACTGATGCTCATTCAGATATGACATGAGCTGTTCTGCTTGGACTTTCTCCAACACTTTAGATAGGACAGGCAGAATACTGACTGGTCTGTAGTTACTTGTCAGCTCAGAATACTGACTGGTCTGTAGTTACTTGTCAGCTCAGAATACTGACTTGAAGAGAGGTGTGACTAGAGCGATTTTCCAGGCCCAATGTTAATGGAGAAATTTATCAGGTGGGTGGACTGGTTTTGCCAGGTTATCGCTGTACTTCTTAATGAATGCAGTGTTGAAATTTAATATGTCTTCAGAGTGGCTGGTTTTCAGATTGAATATGTCTTCAGAGTAGCTGGTTTTCAGATTGAATATGTCTTCAAGAGTACGCCTGTTTTCAGATTGAATAATTTCCTCAAGAGTATCTGGTTCTTCAGATGAATATTTTCTTTAGATATGTTCAGAGTTAAAGCCTTGGTTTTTCAGGATTGTTTGGAATACTGTCTTCAGAGTAGCTGGTTTTCAATTGAATATGTCTCAGAGTAAGGCTGGTTTTTCAGATTGAAATGATGTCTTCAGAGTAGCTGGTTTTCAGATTGAATATGTCTTCAGAGTAGCTGGTTTTCAGATTGAATATGTCTTCAGAGTGGCTGGTTTTCAGATTTCTGAGGACTATCACTGTTTACACCTCTGAGTTAAAAAAAAGTCTGATTTATTTACATCATTGCCACTGGTGGGATTTGGAGGATGAGCAAACTTAATGGCAAAACAAGTTGTTAAATTAATTTGAAATCTGTCCTTGATCAAACACTCCCCTCATCACTTTTACAACAGTCACTTTTTTGTTTTAACTTGTGCTTGTGGATTTATCAGGCTTTTAATTTGTTTCCATATTACTGCACTATTTCATTTGACGTCTGTTAAAACAGTCACRACGTTTTGCTGTTGCAGCATGCAGTGCTTTTTAGTCCCTTGTATATTTGCATGTCAGTACTCCTGCAACATTYTAGGAACGTTTTTAATGCTGCGTTTTGTTGTTTCATGAGTTGAAAAAGAGAAATGTCTAGCCTTGGTAACTGCGTTATTTCTTTGATTAGGGCTTAGTTTTTTGAGAAACTTTTCTACAACTTGTCCAATAGCGGATATAATTGAATCAAAACACTGATTTGTCTTATGTAGTTGCAGAGTATTGTCCAAATGAAGTGCTTTCGGATCAGTTTCTAACTTCTCCATAACATTTCTGTGGATAGCCAGCCCAGAGGGTTTGCTGGTATTTGAATACCAAAGGGGTGGCAGGTAGCCTCATGGTTAGAACGTTGGACTAGCAACCGAAAGGTTGCAAGATCAAATCCCTGAGCTGACGAGGTAATTATCTGTCGTTCTGCCCCTGAACAAGGCCAATGTTCCTAGGCTGGCATTGAAAATAAGAATTTGTTCTTAACTGACTTGCCTAGTTAAATGAAGGTAAAATATGTTTGTTGGTGAGTTTCCTAACAAAATGGGTTGTGATCTGAGAGTCCTGTTATTATAAACTGGGTGATTCGAGCCCTGAATGTGATTGGCTGACAGCTGTGGTATATCAGACCGTATGACAAAACATGTATTGTTACTACTCTAATTACATTGGTAACCAGTCTATAATAACAATAAGGCACCTTGGGGGTTGGTATATGGCCAATATATCACTGCTAAAGGCCTGTATCCAAGCACTCTGCGTTGCATCGTGCTTAAGAACAGCCCTTAGCCATGGTATATTGGCCATATACCACACCTCCTCAGGCCTTATTGCTTCATTAGAATGCACCAACATGCCATATATTGTTTAACTGTCTGCCTTTATAACAATAAGCCATGAATTATCCTATCATGTGCAAATTAAGAAAACAAAAGGATTTAAAAAGAGAAAACGTTTAATTTCATTTTTCATACATGTTGAAACAACAGAAAAAACGATCAAATGGACTGGTTGGTTTGACTAAGTATACAAACCCCATTGAAAATGGGTAGTCTCCTACAATGTGACAAAGTCATGTAAATTGGTCTGCATCGCATAGTTCACATAACAGAATAACAAACAAACCATAGATCTCATTCTCTGTTGGTCATTTAAACAAACGTTGCATACCGTAGTAGCGTCTAAAACCAATCTCATGTAGTGACAAAGCCAGAGTGCCAAATGGAGACGTTTTCCCTACGTACAGCACTACGGTTGACCAGGGCCCCACGCAGGCCTTAGGGTGCTGTTTGGGAAGCAAAAAAAACACTTTTCCTTTTAACTAACACCAGTCTGATGTTGTGTAGTGACAAACACTTTTCCTTTTAACTAACACCAGTCTGATGTTGTGTAGTGACAAAACGACTTTTCCTTTTCCACTAAGCACCAGTCTGGATGTTATGTAGTGACAAAACACTTCTCCTTTTAACTACACCAGTCTGATGTAATGTAGTGACAAACACTTTCCTTTTAAACTAACACCAGTCTGATGTTGTAGTGACAAACACATTCTCCTTTTAACTAACACCAGTCTGATGTTGTGTATGGACAAACACTTCTCCTTTTAACTAACACCAGTCTGATGTAAATGTGTGAACACACACTTCTCCTTTTAACTAACACAGTCTGATGTTATGTTTTAGTGACAAACACTTTTCCTTTTAACTAACACCAGTCTGATGTTGTGTAGTGACAAACACTTTTCCTTTTAACTAACACCAGTCTGATGTTGTGTAGTGACAAACGTGTTTCCTTTTAACTATTCTACTACTCATGAGTTAGTCCATTCATTCAGGTGATGTTTTCTTCAAATAAACATTAAAATGGCCCAGTATGATTCAAACAGACAGACATGTTTAAAACACGCAATGCACCTAAACTAATATGATGAATAAAAACATGTATTTCAGTGTTACAACCTTGCTCAAAGAAACTGCACGGAGAAATTGAACTGACTCCAACAGATCAGTGAGTGGATTTCATTTGTATTGCATGTTTGTGATTTAAAAAAAAGAAAGAAAATAACAAAAAACCAGATGATTTAAATAAATTTAGAGGTAGCCCATTCTGCCGTACAACCACTACAGAGTGTTGCATCAACAAGAGAGGAACGACGACCAAATAGGCTATAGACTCATTCAGTACATTTTTTAAAAGCTCAAATAAACCAGCCATGAACAGTATAATACCACGCTAGGACCAAGACAGAACTGTTAAACAAATAATATCTGTAGCTGAAACAATATTTCAAAAACAACAACGGTTTAAAATCAATAGCCAGTAAATAGCAGTGGAACTTGACCACCGGTTAGAAGGTAAAATCTGTACGACAAAACAACTTCCTGCATGCAACAGCCAATCAGAGCACACAATTCTCAAATGAAGGTGGGAACTTCTGGAATGGTCAAATAAAAACAAAAAAAAAGATACAATCACATCATATGACACAAACTCCCATTGTAGAAGAAGCCTTGAGATAAACTGCCTGGTCTGTTTAGTTCCAAAACAATAAACAACCCCTCACTCAGTTGTCGTGTTTCACTTAAAGAAATGCAGAAAAAAATGTCTCTCCCGTCCTCCTCCACTATTTTAATACAAAGTCTGTCAGTAAGTCTCAAAGGATCCCTTGCTTGGAGTGACAGCAGCTCGGTCTGTTTGTAKTGACACTGTCTGTTAGGGGGCATAGAGAGGGACATAGGAACACCCCCAGAGAGATGACGAGGTGTCGGTCTACAACAGTTCAGTCCCTTTACACGGAAGTGAAACAGCCATTACCACCACAGAGACAGRGAGTGGTGTTTTACTTAATTAGCTATTGACAATCCCTACTAGTTCCTTGCTCAGAGCTCAGTCTGTTGTTGACGTGGAGAAATAACAATGACAGCTAACACTATAGACAGAGAGGTGTCTTCTGTCTTAGTTAGGCAGAGTCATTGACAATCACAACCACCAGGTGCTCTTCATCCAAATTCTCCAAAGTTCTGCGAGGGGTCTGGAGGAACTGCTGGGAGAAGTCACAGGGGGGGAAGGCGTACAGCATGCCTCCCTTCCCCCCCTCCTTAGCCCCGCCTACAGGTAGACTGATCACTCCTGCAGCCTCCTTGTTCCTCAGGTAGGTGACCAGGTGACGGAGGAGTCTGATCTGTAGGCCTGGTTCAGGTGGAGGGGCCTCGCGGTCGATGGGGCCCTGGAGGGCCAGAAGAACAGCGTAGCCCTCGGACCCACCCTGCTTGATCCTCCTGGTGACCTCGTCCAGCCTGGTCTGGTCCATCCTCAGTCGCTGGGCGATCTTCAGCTGGGTCAGTTTCCCCTTGGCCTGGTGGTCCTTCATGACAGAGTGGAAGAACCCGGAGCCTCCCTCCAGCAGGTGCATGTTAGTAGGGAAGCAGGAGTTCTTCAGGGCAAAGTGACCGTGCCAGGCTTTGGTGAGGGTGGCAGCATACTCCGACAGCGTGCTGAGTGTCTTAGGGTCTTTATTAGGCGTGTCAGACAAGGTGTGGTTGTTGTCGCTCGCATTTCTGTGGTTGCGGTCACGGTCGCGTTCCTTTTCCCTGTCTCCGCCGGTCTTCAGACCCCCACCCCGGTCCTCGTTGGAGTGGCGGCTGCTGTCAGGGCTCTGTCCCCTGGGCTCGGTGGTGGAGTCTGGGGCTCTGACCCTGGCTCTGTCTGGGCTGTCCTCTGGAGAGGCTGGTCCTCCTCCCCTCACCTTGGACCTGCCTCTCTCCTTCTCCTGAGAGGGCATGTCTAGGGAGAGACTGCGTCGTCTCCGTCTCTCCCCCCCAGCCCGCGCAGCGTCCCTCTCCTTCAGCCAGCGCTCTCGGCTGCGGCTCCGGGCTGCTCGGTCCCCCCGCCCTACACGGGCACCCCCAAATGCTTCACCCCCCCTACGCTCCAGGCTCTTGGTTGGGCTGATGAACTCTCTGTCTCCCCTGTCCCTGTCCAGCAGAGCCCTCTCTCTCTCCCGCTGGGTGAACAGGGCGTGGGAGGGGGGCGAGCGGTCCCTGGCACGGAGCTCTCTCTCCAGGCTGCAGTCGCGGTGCCTCCCGCCGTAACCCTCTGGCAGCAAGTCCAGATGGGCAGGCAGGGGCACAGGGGGCTGGTACCCTGCTGGGTAGCTACGAGGCAGGGGCTCCTCCGCCTTGGCAAAGTCMACCCTCAGCCTCCGCTCTGGGCCTCCCAGGGGGAAACCTCTCATCTGGGCACAGGCGGCCTGTGAGGCGTCCAAGCTTTCATACTGAATATAGGCAAAATTGTCCCCTTTCACATAGTCTATGTTTCGGATGCTGCCGAAGCGGTCAAACTCACGGGCTAGAGCTGCTAGGGAGTTGCTAGGGCCGAGGCCACCTACCCAGAGTCTCGTGGTGGGGTTGGCTTTACCATAGCCAATCTTCACCGGGTTCCCACCGATCACGCGGCCCTGCATGGCTATCTTGGCCCGATGAGCCATGTCTAAATTCTGGAACTTGAGGAAAGCGTAGGCTCCCCCCTGACCRCGCGCCGGTCGTTTAATCACAACTTCCTCAATGATGCCGTACTTGTCGAAGCCTCTCCTCAGCTCGCCCTCAGTGACGTTGTGATCCAGGTTGCCAATGAACAGGTTCCTGCACGCCCGCGCGTCGTCCTCTGGCTTTATGTCTTCGTGCTCGGGTACTGGCAGCCCGTATGGCCGCCCCCTCTCATCCAACATCCCGTAGTAATCTAAGATCCTCTCCCTCTCTCTGCTCAGTCCCAACCCCTCTACAGGGTAGTGTCTCAGTGGTCGGATGTCTCTGATACTGCTAACTCCTGCCCCTGGGGAGAGGGACCTCTGTCTATAAGGGGGATATGAGGCGCCATGAATGGGAATGTAGCTCACATCCGGCGGCGTGCAGCTGCGACGACGGACGTACATGGGCTCTACTTTAAGGGGGCGATCATACAGCACTAACCTGGTCTTGGCATGCCTGGCCTCTTTAGCGTCTTCTGGGTGACGGAAATTCACGTACGCAACACGGCCCAGCTCTGGAGTGTGAGATAGCTTCACACTAACGTCCCCGAACTTTTTWAACTCGTGGAACAGTCCGTCTTCAACATGTTCGTCAGAAAGCACCGAGCCTAGATTGCTAATGAGCAACGATTTGTATTCCAGAGTCCCCCCCGCTCCCCCCCGGAGGCTCAGTAGCTCGGTCGCCGCTTTGCCTTTAGGCAGGGCGGCTGTAGTCCGGAGAGCGGGGCGGCCGATCAGCCCGAGGTCGTGGTGTTGTTGTCGGTGGTGAAGTGGGTCTACAGCGGCCCCGCGCTCCTCCCGAAGCCGCGTCTTTTCTCGTTCCCTACTCCTGCTCCGAGCATGTTGCCTTCGGCTTTCAGCGAGCAGCAAGGCAAGAGGCGGGGGCGGTAGGTCCTCTCTCCGTGGCCCGTCTCGTTCCCGCTCTCTTTCCCGTATTCGTTTCGCTAAAGCCCGACTAGGACTGGAGTCCCTCCCGGCCTGTCGTTTCATTTTCAAACGATACCCAAACTTTTTAGCTAGGTAACGTTAGCTAGTTAGCCAGCCAGTGTCTGCAGAAACAATCCGGTCTGGAATTAAATGCCTCGATTTTAATCGGACGTTGCACAGATACGGACGATTTACTAACTTGTAACTAATGTCCACAACGTTGAGACTTTGCGTTTATTGTGAATTAAAAGGATAAACACATTTAAAAACATTATCAGAGAACCTTCATCAACGCCGCCATCTTGGACAAAAGGAATGTGCGCGTTCCGCCAATGGGAGGGGTTTGAGTCGACGTCGCGGGAGGGGTAGTGACGTGACATTGAACGCATATTCCCCAAACCTCAATTTTGCAAATAATATGCGACACAAATTACATAATTAGGCAGAATCATGTAAATGTAAACTGTATCGTGGAAACGTGAACATTAAATACATGGTGCGCGTATTTATATCTGGTGACTACAGTGCATACACACTGCAAAATATGTTTCACATTGTCAACACGTAAACCTACTGGAATACTCGCAATAGGTGAAATTGATTCACAAAGAAAATCAGATAGCTCAGTAGAAATGACCCATGCATCCGAGGGAAAAAGTTTGACGAAGTTCCCTATATTAGTCATACATTAATGACACACATGCCTCCCATTAGTGAAATATGTTGATGCAGTTCTTCAGAAGCTCCCTGGGCAGTCACATTCAGGAAAAAGAAGAAGCTGAGAGTCATAAGCTTTGGTAATGTAGTTAAGCCAGATAAATTCAGTTGGTGCACAAGTATTCATACAAAATTAGATACACATCTGATCATGGCACTTCTGACACTGGGTTTTCATATTTTAATGAAAAAAGTAGAGCACAGTTGTAACAAACACTAGGTCTGACATGAAAGGTTCAGTGTGAAAAGAACAGCACAATTTCCTTTCAAGTTTTGTCTTCTCATTTCTTTTCCCCTCCATCTTAAATCCTATTTCCGGGGTGGCCACCCTTATCGATAGAGCGTTAGGGACAGTATGGGCGCAGGTACTTGTTCTAGCCAGGCAGTGTCACACCACAGTATCACAACTCAACTCAACGTCTCGATTTGCAGACTGATTAGTAGAATCAGGAACTTTAATTACTGCTTGCCTGGAATAAAATCCCTGCATCCACACTGTCTAGGACTCTCTGCCTAAAAGCTTGTCCACCCCTGTTCTATTTGATTAAACCGTTAATAATTAAGTCAAATAATAAAGTCTATCCCTTCAAAAATAAACTAAAGGGCATGTACAGACTGTCGGGTGGTTCATATACCGCACAGCGAACATTTCACACCACAAAAATAACCTCAGGGCCACCATGGCCCCTAGTCACAAAGTATCCGCCCCAAATGGCACCCTATTCCCTACTTAGTTCACTATTTCTGACCAGGACCCAGAGCTCTGGTCAAAAGTAGTGCACTACCTAGGAGAATAGGGTACTATTTGGGACACARTGTATCAGAGTTGAAGCGTGACCTAGGATCAGGTGGGTCCACCATTTCTTATTCATTATGATGTAAAAAAGGCAAAACGGATCCTAGATCAGCACTCCTACTCCGAACCACTGAACACAAACCCAGGTCTGAATCTTCCCCTCCATTTTGTTACAGATCAGTCCTTGCTTGGGCTGCGTTGGGGGCATACTTGGGCATGAGTTCATTGATCTTGCGGATGAAGTCAGACTTTTCCGCGCAGCCTTTACACGACTCTCCCCACTCCTCCAGGATCTTCTTTAAGTCCTTTACCTTCAGCTTCTTCAGGTCCACTGTGCTCAGATCCACCTGTTTGTCTGCAGGCAAGGGAGAAAGGGAGGTAAAAGATTACAGTGTAACGGAGTTGGATTCGTAACCTCACTCCTCAGCTTTAAACGTCACCACCCGCTACGCCAAACTGCTAGCTTTTCAGTGGTGTAACTGGATAAGAATGGTTTCAGGAAGGGTTTCAGGATGGTGGTCAAGTCTATGCGGCAGAGGATTCGAGATGGAGTGGCAGTAAGCAAGCACAGTGACACCCGTTTGATATAAAAAA
The DNA here is from genome assembly GCF_002910315.2 of Salvelinus sp. IW2-2015. NCBI lineage: Eukaryota > Metazoa > Chordata > Actinopteri > Salmoniformes > Salmonidae > Salvelinus > Salvelinus sp. IW2-2015. The sequence goes on from NW_019943540.1 coordinate 31,369, forward strand.
ATCTTTCAACAAAAAGGTCAAGAGACTGAACACTATTCTATGCTCCAATGTGATTTACTGACAACATGGGAGCATACAGAATGCAGAGTTATTTTCCACCTTCTATATAGAGAGAGAAGGATCACATTTCACTGCCAGGGCAATCAGTCCCACACGAACCTCCACAGACAGGCCACAGTACGGTAATGACGTTCAAAATAGGTCCTCGTCCGATGCCAGTGTTTGTGTCTATACTGTAAATAGATTGTACAATATAGGTCCAAACCCTGCCTGCATACACCAGCGTGTTTAGACTATGATCCACAAACAATTATCCACTGGAATTGTGACTGCTGTAAAGAACATTTTTGTCGAAAGGTTTTGTAGTAGTTTCCTGAGACTAAAACTTTGGGAAGTAACAATGGAGAAACCGGGTAATAGGAGAAATGTCCCGTGTGGCTCAGTAGGTATAGCACAGTGTTAGTAACGCCAGGGTTGTGGGTTCGATTCCCACAGGGGACCTGTAAAGGAAAAATCCATACACTCACTACTGTAAGTCGGTCTGGATACAAACATCTTCTACACTGAACTAAAATATAAAATGCAACATGATAAGTGTTGGTGCCATGWTTCAAGAGCTGAAATAAAAGATCCCAGAAAATGTTCCATAAGCACAAAAATCTTATTTCTATCAAATATTGTGCACAAATGTGTTTACATCCCTGTTAGTGAGCATTTCTCCTTTGTTAAAAATAATCCATCCACCGACAGGTGTGACATATCAAGAAGCTGATTAAACAGCATGATCATTACACAGGTACACCTTGTGCAAATAAATAAAAAGGCCACTAAAAATGTGAAGTTGTCACAACACAATGCCACAGATGTCTAAAGTTGAGGGAGTGTGCAATTGTTGCCAGAGCATTGAATGAGCATTGAATGTTCATTTCATAAGCTACGGACAATAAAACAATTGATTTAAAAAAAAATCTATGGCAATTTGAATGCACAGAGATGCCGTAACCAGATCCTGAGGCCCATTGTCGTGCCATTCATCCACTGCCATCACCTCATGTTTCAGCATGGTAATGCACTGCCCCATGTCACAAGGATCTGTACACAATTCCTGAAAGCTGAAAATGTCCCAGTCCTTCAATGGCCTGCATACTAGCGGTTAGAGCATTGTGGCAGTAACAGAGAGATCGCTGGTTCGAATACCCGAGCCGCATACTAGATCATGTGAGATGGCTCCCCACCTGGGCGGCAGGTAGCCTAGTGGTTCGAGCACTGAGCCAGGTTTGAATACCCGCACAGTCAAAGTGAAAGATCTGGTGATGTGCCTTTGAGCAAGGCACTTAAGCCTAATTTGCTACAGGGGCGCTCTACTATGGCTGACCCTCTAAAATAACACTTCACCTATCCAGTSTGTGTGACAATAAGACTTTTTTTTTTTTTACCGTATTTCAGTTCACAGATCTGACTGTCCTTCTTCTTTAGTTTCTCACAGATCTTGTCCACTGGTGTGTGATAGCTCAGGGGCTTGGAGATCTCGTTGAGGATTTTGGTGGCTGCATCATTTGTTCCACCAATGTAGTAACACTAGGGTACAGAAGGAAGAAAATAACAGCAATTAATCAACAAACCCAGTAGATAATTTGGATAGGACACAATGTAACTACTTAAATCGACTTGACTTCCATAAAAAGAAAAGAAAAAAAAGATTAGCCTAAAAATCACTTACAAAGCGGTTTTCCTTGCCCTTGACATCTTTGCAGGTTTTGACGAGTTCGTTCTCGATGTCCGCGCTGGTGAATTTAACATGGTTGTCTTGTAATGACTGGTAGAACCGACTCAGGAAGCTCACACACACTGAAAGGCAAAACAACAAGGCAGCCATCGGTAGGATTGTAAAGTGGTGACACATCAGAACTTATGCATTACCTTATAGGCTAGCTAAACTTAGGATAAAAACATTTAATCTAATGTTAATCTATACCAGAATTAGATAACTCCAGTTGTTGTGGACATATGGGTTACCCAGGATTTAGGCCTACAAACCTAAGAATGATGTTCTGGTCAGTCTATGTTATGATACGTATGGATAAGCCTGACCAAATCAGCCATCACATCTAAGATAAGAGTAAAAACTTGACGAAGTACATTATCTCACCATCTGAAACCACATGCAGCAACTGGGGCAGCAGGTAGCCTAGTGGTTAGAGTGTAGGGGCAGCAGGTAGCCTAGTGGTTAGAGTGTAGGGGCAGCAGGTAGCCTAGTGGTTAGAGTTTGGTAGGGGCAAGCAGGTAGCCTAGTGGTTAGAGTGTAGGGGCAGCAGGTAGCCTAGTGGTTAGAGTGTAGGGGCAGCAGGTAGCCTAGTGGTTAGAGCGTTGGACCAGTAACCGTAAGGTTCTAGATCGAATCCCTGAGCTGACAAGGTAAAAATCTGTCGTTCTGCCCCATGAACAAGGCAGTTAACACACTGTTCCTAGGCTGTCATTGTAAATAAGAATTTGTTCTTAACTGACTTGCCTAGTTAAATAAAGAAAAAGGATAAATACATTTTGTTTAACTTGCCTGGGGCACTAGGAAAGGCTTTAATGAGCAATTAGCTATATGACTCTTCATTGACAAGTACTAGCTAAGCTAGCCAGATACAGCAAACTACAACACTTTAAAAAAAACATTTAAATTCAAGAGAACACATTGAAAAGAGATCTTAGCTATTGTATCTAGCAAGACAAAATCCATTTGATGAAGATTGTTGTAAAGCTCCATGAATTATCAGTCATAGGTTTCACAACATACGTTACCATTACACTTAGCTACTAATAGCTATATCCATAGTTACAGTGACGTGTGTGATATATATATATATATATATATATATGAGACAAACCAACCCACCTTCACACTCCCCATCTTTCAAAGCGTTGCTACTACTCGGTACCAAAGCTAGCGCCGCAAGGGCGACCGACAAACTACTCAAACACAACATTTCACGATGAATAACGTATTCTATTTTAGCTAGTTAGATGTAAACGTAACGATACAAAACTATTTAGCTACAAATGACAGCTACACATCCAGAGTCGACACCGACACCGCGCATCCAGAGTCGACACCGGTAAAGTGAGCACGCAATGTCCTGATTCTGCGAAGCTTCCTGCTAAACACGTAAACCTATGCAGGATTCCCATTGGTTCTCATTTTACTCTCTAGAACGCGATTGGTTTGTTTCCTGAAACGTTCCACGCACTTTTCTCTGATTGGCCACGTGCTCTTCRTTCCGGGGACATCGTCCAGTTGGCGCCGTGCGATTGGATTAGAGCTATGTATGTTAATTTATAGCAGAGATCTAAATATAATGACGAGATGCTCATGTTTCAGCCCTAACAATGGGTGTCGTCCCAAACGCGTGAAGGCAGGCGAAAAGATTCAAAAAAAGCCCATAGAAACGCATTGGTCTTATTTTGGACAGATTTTGACGAGAATGAAACCTTTCGTTTGGCCTCTTCCTCTCTGTTGACAGTCATATCTGACAATTTCCGGTAGAAACATTGAGCATAGAGCAGAAAGTGACTGCTCTTTATTCATTAGGATAATGCTGCCTGTGTGAATGTATTTAATATGATTTAATATAGGTAATATAATAGAAAGCACAATAATATGGTCTCCTCTCTGGTTTAAGCTGTTTCACAGGATGTTGGTGTAAATAAGGCACACATTTATGCTGCGTTCATGTGCTAGTCGGAACTAGGTTGTAGATGCGAACTGGTTGTCGTTATTCACGTGCCGCAGTCAACCAGTCAGCAAGTAACACATTTCAGAGTTTCCTAGTTCTAGCCATTGAACGCGCCACAAGCTGTGTCTTCGTCCCCGTATCACAGACCCACAAATAATAAAAAATTTAAAAATCCTATTTTGATAAACTCCCATATCTACTGGGTGAAATACCACAGTGTGCCATCACATCAGCAAGATTTGGGACCTGTTGCCACAAGAAAAGGTCAACCAGTGAAGAACAAACACGATTGTAAATACAACCCATGATGTTTCGCCAGATGTATACATCTGAAGAGTCCGGTTTAATTTCCACTCCCCACCAAATATGGCGAGGAGAGGAAAACCAGTGGCCGGCAGTGGGAGAGTTTGAAGAGACATGGAACTGGGCCGACATTCTGCAATATTTGTCATCGATGAAACATCTGATGTCAATACAGTTTTTTGTTCCCAAAACAATAATCTGTTGCGAACAGATTGGACTAAGTTTTGTAGACTTTACCCTTGGCCAAAGTTTCTAAAGTTGTTTAGTAGTGCGAGGGCGAATTGAGTCATTGCACACGCGCACTTCTAACGGATATATACAAAATACTTGYTAGAACGCGCCAATAGGATCTCGCTAACTCGTGCTTGGCTCTTCTCACCTCCTTGCCTGTTMTGTCCACTATGATTCATTTGCTCCCATTGGAAACAACAGGCTGTGGTGTATCCTGAGTGTTATAAAAAATCTCTGGTGGTACTAAACAGCATMTCAAATTACCTTACCAATTTAGAAGTTTAGCTAAAGAACCACAAAACRAAAGTATTTGTGAAGGGTGTTGAATCAGATGAAATTTATACATTTACAGTAACAAGCAAATGCTAGGATAATGACCTAGTTGTGTATTTTCCCATCACTATAACAACTGATAAATAATGACAAGTTGGAAGCAGCACTGAGTCAATAAAACATGATCTTTAATGTTAGGCATTAATACTAATTAATAAATTCCACATCACAGTAGTTGAAGTGAGTAGGAAAAAGTGTGTATGTATTTACATCTAAAATCCACATCACAGTTGATTCATGCTAACACAATATATACAATGAATTACTTTTAGAGTAATTAAAGGTTTTGTATTCCGTAAGAGTGACAGAAGTAGAACGTATCTCGCTAACTGTCCAGAATTGATGCAAAACACACAAAATAATCATCAAAATAATTAGGCAAAATGAAATAAGTCACGYTTTTTGTATGTTTTTGTGTAGTTTTTCTATGTTTTAAAAACACATTTACATCAGAAAGTACAAGGCAGACAATTAATAATCACAATCTTTACATGGTTTGCCCTTTTTAGCCTTATAAATACACCGCGTTGTCATGGTTATTTAAAGACAAGCGAGAAGAGCCTGACAAGGTGGTCTGGAGGTAAAGAACTGCAATGATTTCAAAAATGTTTTGTACCCCCATTTGTACTCCTCATTTGTAACTTGTACCGCCATTGTACCCCCCCCAACCTAGATCCTACTGCAGTTTTCTATATTTACAAAGAACGACTGAAAAAATAAACACTTTCATGAGTTCCGTTCTTGCTTCCTATTCCCCTCAACTGGCTCCATTTTATATTTGATTTATTTAACCTTTATTTTACATTGACTTGCCACAAAGTAAGACTAAACAACCGTTTATTCATATTAAATGATAGGCTACACATAATCAAATACTCTGTACCCAGTTCCCAGAACAGTGTGTCATTCTGCTGGATATACTCAATATACTAGATACAGATCAATTGTAATGTGTGTGTTTGAACGTCAAGTGTGTATGGAATAATTGTTTGAGTAGAAAACAATAAGGGAATTTCTACTGAACAAAAATAAATAATTGCAACATGTAAAGTGTTGGTCCCATGTTTCATGAGCTAAAATAAAAAATCCTAGACATTTTGCATACGCACAAAAAGATGATTTCTCTAATTTTGTTCACAAATTTGTTTACATCCATGTTAGTGAGCATTTATCCTTCGCCAAGATAATCCATCCACCTGACAGGTGTGGCATATCAAGAAGCTGATTAAACAGCATGATCATTACACAGGTGCACCTTGTGCTGGGGACAATAAAAGGCCACTCTAAAATGTGTAGTTTTGTCACACAACACAGAGCTGTTTCCAGATACTTGAATGTTAAAGGCTCTACCATAAGCTGCCTCCACTGTTGTTGAGGAGTATTTCTGTCTGTAATAAAGCCATTTTGTGGGGGGAAACGTATTTTGATTGGCTTGGCCTGGTTCCCCAGTGGGAGGGCCTGACTGCCAAGTGGGTGGGCCTATGCTCTCCCAGGCCCACCCATGGCTGAACCCCTGCCCAGTTATCTGAAATCCATAGATTTAGGGCCTAATGAATTTAAGTTGACAGATTTCCTAAAATGAACTGTAACGCAGCAAAATCTTTGAAATCGTTGCATGTTGCGTTCATATTTTTGTTCAGTATATATATATATATATATATATATATATGTGTGTGTATTTATAGAAATAAATCAAATACATTGAGAGACTGCATAGGTCATATGCATAACATGTTCCTTCTTCATATCCTCTGATCATATTGAAATAAAATAATGAATGAATGAAAGTATGCTATTATTATTTTTTAAATTATTTACATTTATGATTTGAAAAGTTCAATGAAATCAAGGAGGATTTCCTGCCTTTTCAGCAACATAGCTCATAGAGATACAGTTGTCTATCATAACTAACTGATAGTGTTACACTGGCTTGTGTTATCCACGAACACACGTTCAAATAAAATCACTTCTCCACACCACACATCCATCATATCATTCAACCAGTCTGCAGTAGTGTTCCGAGGTTTTGACCTTGTCATGTATATTATTTGCATACCAGTAGTGACTATATTAGTCCTCTATATCAGAAGCCCATATTTTCTCCTCTCATATCACATCCTTCAACTCTTCAATTCTCTTACACTTAGAATGATGATTCGTCTTTGTAGATCAGGAGTGCCAGGCCAGGAGGTGAAAGTGGGTGAGCCCTGCCGACGAGGTGACCCTGGTCAAAAGTAGGGGACTACAGTTATATGGGCTATGGTCAAAAGTAGCACACATCATAGGGAATAGGTTGTCATTTAGGGGGCAGTGGGAGAGTGAGTGCACCTATTTGCTGACTAGAATATGTGATGGGGGCTGATTAAGTTTGATTGCTCTTAGGGGATTCAATCAAGTGTCCCACCTCACTACAGGGTCCCCTCGGTCTGTCCGAGCCTGGAAGGAAGCCAGCTGGTGTGTGTGTGTGTGTGTTGTGTCTAAGTCCTTCTCACAGGACAATGGACAACCTTCTAGGTGCATTTTCAACACTCCCTTCTCTCGAGCCATCATCACAAAGAGTACAATCATCACATAACGGACACAAAACAGCCATAGACAGGATAGTAGTAGTGTGTGACATTACTTTTGACATGTTTCAAGTGTTATATCATGTGTTCCAATATCATATACGTTCTCTATTAGCTACATATAAACATTAGAAAATAAATTCAATTCAGTCGATTCATTTCAAAATAAAAGTCCTTCTACATAAGGAGGCCTGCACCTTTACCCCATTACTTAGAGTAGTTTATACTGTATGTAGCCATGTCCCTTCTGAGACAAGGGGAAAGTACATGATAGAAATCCCCCAGTGTGAAGGAGAACATCAGGACATGAGAGAACCGTCAAAAAAAGAAAAATAAGAAAACGTTCTCAAGATCGGATGGTTGAATTGAAGCCGGTCTACACGTACAGTATCTACACACACGCGCACACACAGAAACACACACTTCCTGTAACCGTCTCGTTAGAATAATGCCTCTTGAAAAAGGTAAATGGTCAATAGAAGCTGTAGTATCTCTATTAGCTACAAGTCCAACATTTTGTACTATGGTAATGATATACAATAATGTTAATAAAATAAAAACAAATGTATTTACACAGGTGAGAGAAAGACAGTGTTATAAATAATGAGAAATACCCCACTTCATGGTTATCAAATCTCTCCTTTCAAATATCCAAAACAACAGACCTTAGGCTTACTGTATTGAGAGAGAGAGAGAGAGAGAGAGAGAGAGAGAGAGAGGAGAGAGACAGAGAGAGAGAGAGAGACAGACAGAGAGAGAGAGACAGAGAGAGAGAGACAGAGAGACAGAGAGACAGAGAGAGAGAGAGAAGAGAGACGAGAGGGAGAGAGAGAGAGGGGGAGAGAGAGAGAGAGAGGCACACACAACACCTGAACAACAAGCTGGAAGAGAAAAGGAATTAGATGTGGAGCAGGCTCTGATCCAGGATCTGTCTGTGAAGCACCAGCAGTGTTGTCACAAAGCAGATCAAATCACTAAGGAAGATACAGGAGATAGTCATTGGAGTTTCTCTCAAAGGAGGCAGGGAGGAGGATGCATACAGACATCTAAAAGCAGAATCAGCTGTACATTGTGATCAGCACTGAAGAGTCAATACATATCAATGATTAGAAACAAGGATATCTTTAGTTCAGTCTATTCTCTGCTCCTAGCATGCGTCAGGTAGTCCAGTGGGCAGTACTAGCCAGGGTTAAATCACTTATTTCACTGAATGGAACATGCACACATAAAAGTACCAAATAAAAAAACAAAACAAATAACAAATAACACAATTATAATAATCGTTTTTTTCTATAAATATCATCCATCTAAATTATGTTATTCCAATGTTCATGTCTTCCCAGATACAAGTGCACATCACTAAGCAGCTACAGTGGCTTTAATGCCCTTGTCTTATCTTGCATATTGTTCTGTTTTACATAGTCATCATCAAGTCATCAATTCCCGTCAGTCAATCCGTGATATAGGGATTAATGTATAAATAATCTAATATTAATATATTATATATAATTATTTAACTACACATAATAATAAACTTGCAGATTTTCATCTCCTCTAAAAATATAGACTTTTCTTTGTACTGTAGTGTGTAACATGCTGCCAACTGAACAGAAAATAACCTTTTAATAAACCAACCAACCCAAAATAAAGACTTTAAGCAGCCTTTAAGACGGCTAAGTGACATCTTTGAAATGGCTTGTATTCACCAGCCAGGCAGTTATTCCCTAACCATAATGGATAATACGTCTTTATAGTGGCTGAGTGATCTGGCTGTGGCAGCGCACAGCTATAAAGAGGACGACTGTGTAATGAAGCATCGCAACACTATTTAAGCCTCTTACTGTCTGTCTGTCGAGGCAATGCTCTGCCTGAGAGGATAAGTCGTAAGGAGGAAGAAGTGTGTGTTTATCAAGAGGCGTGATCTGTTCTGATCGCTCTCTCTCTCTCTCTCTCAGCTAGTTGCATCGCTGAGTTCATTATTATTACACCAATACCACTTTAGTGTCCTATAAAAAGGTAAGTTAATTAATAAACAATAGTGATATAAAGACTACCACACCTCAACAATAATACTAATCTATCCGAAGCCCAATACAACTCAAGAGTCTAGTTAACCCATCTTCATTTCTTCATACGATACAAGTGTGAATAGACTAAAACAAGTGGTTTTTGGTGCTGCAGAACTAAGTGCTAAAGTGCGGCTTCTCTAAAACGGRAAAGGTCATAGGTCATGGTCTAGCAAGCTTTACTCGATCCCAGCTTTGCTTCAATTAACTAAATTAATTAAATGTCTGATAATTGGTTCAAAAAAATCAATTTTTTTTCCCTTTGTGCAATGATTTGGAACCTGCATGTGGACCTGAACTATCAATAAATTAGAATTACTGTACAGATGAAAATGTTTCCAAGAGGTCTGTGCAAGTAATACGTGAGAGAATTTAGAGAAAGAACATTCAAATAAGCACTCAAATTAAAAGACTGAGCCCCATACCACACACACACACACACATACATACACACACACACACACACAAACACACACACATTGGTTGTTTAGCAACAAAACCGATGCGTGCGTAACTATGGGGCAAAACAGACGGGGTTGGCTTTAATTGTTAACAACATGTAAACTACAGTGAGCTCCAAAAGTATCAGGGGAGTGACATTTGTTGTTGTTGTTTTGTCTCTGTACTCCAGCACTTTGGATTTGAAATGATACAATGACTAGGAGGTTAAAGCGCAGATGGTCAGCTTTAATTTGAGGGTATTTTCATCCATATCGGTTGAACCCTTTTACAAATTAGTGTACATTTTGTACATAGTCCCCCCATTTTAGTGGACCGAAAGTATTGGGACAAATTCACTTATATGTGTATTGATTGAAGTAGTCCAAAGATTAATATTTGGTCCCATATTCGTATAGAAATGAATGGTAAATAATGTATTGTGTCATTTTGGAGTCACATATTGTAAATAAGAATAGATTATGTTTCTAAACACTTCTACATTCATGTGGATGCTACCATGATTATGGACAGTCCTGAATTAATCATGAATTTTATTTTTATTTAACCTTTATTTAATTAGGCAAATCAGTTAATTAAGAACACATTCTTATTTTGCTGGCATCAAAAGTAAAACAAGTATTAAACAGGAGACTGACTGATCAGACCACCATCTAATTGGCCTTCATAGAACTCTTACAGAATTTCCACGTGGACGGGGATATTGGAAATTTAATCAAAGCCTATTGGCTGACAATTTGTTCTTAACTATGACAAAATAATTAATTATTGACTATTTTCTACACAACGTTTTTTTTTAAATTGTATTTTATTTCACCTTTATTTAACTAGGCAAATCAGTTAAGAACACATTTTTATTTTACAATGACGGCCTACCCTGGCCAAGCCCCCCCCCCCCAACTAGGACGATGCTGGGCCAATTGTGGTCCGCCCTGAATGAATAATGATGAGTGAGAAAGTTACAAATATCATACTCCCAAGAAAGACATGCTGACCTCTCACCATTACAATAACAGGGGAGGTTAGGCAGGTGTGGTGGTGGTGGGCGGGTGATATTTCTGCATCTGTAACTTTCTCACTCATTATTATTCAAGATTCATTCAGGATTATCCGTAATCATGGTCGAATCCACATGAATGTAGAAGTGTTTTGAAACATATTCTATTCTTATTTACAATAAAACACAATACATTATTTACCATTCATTTATATTGGGTACAAAATAATCTGAAACACAACCAAAACAAACAGCTAATGCATTCAACATAATTTGTCACAAGCTTGATGTAACCATGTAGTGATAGGAATATGGGACCAAATACTTAACTTGTTACTACTGTAATAAATATAAGTGAATTTGTCCCAATACTTTTAATCCCTTAAAATGGGGGGACTATGTACATTGAGCGCTGTAAGCAAAGTGCACTTTAACCTCATAGTCATTGTATCATTATAAATTCAAAGTGCTAGACTACAGAGCCAAAACAACAAACAAATGTGCCACTATGCCTCGACCAACCATGCCTCGACCAACCAAGTGCCAGTTCAGGAGAATGTAACATTACAGAACGTTCAGATATAAATATATTTAAATGTAGAACATATATGATTGTCTGTCAGAAAGAATAAGGGGAAATCATGTGTGTCCGCTCTATCTAATCTATTTCTATCTGAAACGTTCAGAATGTTTCACATCACTGTCTGAATACACCCCCAGGCCTCCTCTTCACTCTTCGGCGATGCCGTGCTCCCACGCCACTTTGGCCTGCTCTTCCCTAGAGGTGATGAGAGGCTGAGAGATCTTGCGTGGCATGGGCATGGGCCTGGCGGGAATACACCCCTCCTCCTCAGGAATACACCCCTCTCTCAGGTAGGGCTTGGGGGGCAGGGCGGGCGGAGGCTGGTGGCGGTAGTGGGGCAGGTTCTGGATGTTAAGGGTATGGGCCTCTGGGAGGACAGGGCTGATTGGAACCACGATATTGGTGATGAGTGGGGTGATCACCCCAGGAGAGGAGTGGCTACGACAGGGAGGGGGCTTGGAGCCATCCAGGACCTCTGACTCAGAGACACTGTAGCGCACAGGCAGGTAGGAACCAGAGGGGGAGTCCATGCCCAGGTCCTCTCCGTCCGTGGCCCAGGTAGAGTGTGCCATGCTGGGGGTGACGGAGACAGTGTCCAGGGCATCTGCTGGGTGTCTGGTTGTTCCATGGGACTCGGTGGAACATGACTGGCCCATGAAGTTGCTCTCGCTCAGGGAGGAGACGCCGGAGGAGGCGCTACCGGAGAGAGTAGAGTTACTGCCATCCAGGCCGGACTGGGACTGGGGACTGGTGGGCGAGGCAGGTATAGGGTGCAAGGCTGACTGTGGAGGAAAACAATTGGGAAAAGGGTTACTCTTATAGATAAATGACAGACATACTGATTTGCATTGCCCATTTGTGTGAGGCGTAAAAACAAGATGAAAACAACTAAGCACAGATATAAAGCAAACACAAGCCAGCTAAACTCAAAGACCAATGTGTCAAGGAGGTGGTTGATGACGTAGCAGGCTGCAGCGTGGGAGGCACCGCTTGTCCCATGAATTAATCATATAAAATTGAGGATTAGCTGATAACTGCAAAACAAACATTCTGGATAACATTGAGAACCTTGAACTATTTATCGATCAACATTTTGATATGCTCGAAAAAGAGTCAGATACATCGAAGCGAACAAGAGAAAGTCCTTTCCTCGAGCTCTGAGAGCGAAACTGAAGGGAAGCAGCCGTCTAACATTCCAAATGTAACATTGTAGGGCTATAGAGGTTGAGGCCTTAAAAACAGGAATGGATTACAGTAATAAAATGCTGGAAAAAATACGAGTGGAGAACAAGATATTAAAAACTACCGTGGACTCCCTAAAAATAACTACCGCGGACTCCCTAAAAAACTACCGTGGACTCCATAAAAAACAATGAAAGCCGAATGACTTGTCCTAAAGTGCAGAAGAATAATATTGTTACAATGGGAATAATGGAGGAGGAAAACTAAAACAGACAACGGAGGATAAAGTCAAGGTGTTCATGAAACGTAATCTCAAGATGACGGACGAGCAGGTGGATACAATTGATTTTCAAAAAGGGCTCACTGTTTCAGTGGCAGAGCGGAGGGAAGGTCCTGTCCGATCGTAGCTATGCTAACTCACAACAAAATGAAAATTGCCTTGTTACAACAGGATAGGGAACTGAAGAACACCCTGTTCTCTAATAATGAACAATTTCTCCATGGAATAGAACAGACGACAACATGCCCTGTACCCCACTTTCAAAAGGCTCCGGGGCAGAGAAACAGAATGTTCGTCTAGTGGTCGAAGATTACAACGTGGGAGAATGCCAAGCGTGTGCAAAGCTGTCAACAAGGCAAAAGGTGGCTACTTTGAAGAATCTAAAATATATTTTGATTTCTTGATTTTTTTGGGGGTTACTACTTGATTCCATATGTGTTATTTCATAGTGTTGATGTCTTCACTACTATTCTACAATGTAGATAATAATAGAAATTAAGAAAAACCCTGGAATGAGTAGGTGTGTCCAAACTTTTGACCGCTACTGTATATGTAGCAGAAAAGCTGTAAACTAAATGGTGGATGGGTTAATAAAAATAAATAAAAAGACGAATGTGTCAAAAACACAGTCACACATACAACACATTACATACACAACCACACACGGAGCAACAAGCATCTCTACAGTTATACAATACTCTACAGCCTAGTGCTCTTTTAGCCTTGCTCACTCACTGATACTGAAGGACTGAGAGGTGACTGGAGTAGAGGGGGGGACCAGACCAGGCCAGACAAAACTGGACCAGATCTSGGTTCAAATACTATTTGAAATCACTTCATATGCTTTATCTGTGCTTGATTGAGACCAAAAGTCATTAAAACAAAATGGATTAACTTTATTTGCACCAAAGAAAACAAGTGACAAACAACAATACAGATAAAAACACATACTAATAATAGAAAGGTGTGATATGAAAACCACAAAACAACAAACCTATATACAATACATGAGTAAGAGACCAAAACATTTGCAATCTCAAACTTCTGTCAGGCTAAAGCAAATCCTCAAAAGTATTTGAAGAATAGTACTTGAACCCAGGTCTGGACTGAACAGGTCAGGACGGTAGGCTACACTAGGCCAGGGAGGGTACCTTTCGTAAAGAGGAGCGCGCAGGGAGAGCTGGAGGGAGGTCGCTGATCTGGTGGTGGAAAGCATCAAAGTGCATGGAGAAGTGTCCTATAGAGGGAGACACACAGCAGGACAGAACAACGGATTGGTTGGTTGGAAATATACAGAACTAAACCAGAGAGGGGAGGAGGAGGAGGGGGGGGAAATAATGATCTGGAGAAGGATAAACAGGCCTCTGACTAAGCTACAGAACAGTCCCCTTGAGAGAATCAGGTAGGATTAGGGTTGGTGGGTAGATGGTGGGGGTAGGATCAGGGTTGGTGGGTAGATGGTGGGGATAGGATCAGGTAGGATCAGGGTTGATGGTGGGGATAGGATCAGGTAGGATCAGGGTTGGTGGGTAGATGGTGGGGATAGGATCAGGTAGGATTAGGGTAGATGGTGGGGATAGGATCAGGTAGGATCAGGGTTGGTGGGTAGATGGTAGGGATAGGATCAGGGTGGATCGGGTAGATGGTAGGGAAACTGTATACGGTAGGATCAGGGTTGGTGTAAGGTAGATGGTAGGGGATAGGATAGGTGAGTGGTGTTGGAGGTAGATGGTGGGGATACAGGATCAGGTACGATCAGGTAGATGGTTGGGATATCGGATCAGGTAGGATCGCGTAGGATGTGGGATAGTCAGGGTTGGTGTTGGGATAGGATAGGTAATGATCAGGGTTGGTGTTGGGGATAGGATCAGGGTTGGTTGTTGGGGATAGGATAGGGAGGATCAGGGTGGTGTGGAGGGATGGTCAGGGAGGATCAGGTGGTGTTGGGATAGGATCAGGGTTGGTGTTGGGGATAGGATCAGGGTTGGTGTTGGGATAGGATCAGGAGGTCAGGGTTGGTAGGTAGATGGTGGGGATAGGATAAGGTTGGTGGGTAGATGGTAGGGATAGGATCAGGTAGGATCAGGGTTGGTGAGTAGATGGTGGGATAGGATCAAGTAGCATCAGGGTTGGTGGGTAGATGGTCGGGATAGGATCAAGTAGGATCAGGGTTGGTGGTGGGGATAGGATCAGGGTTGGTAGGTAGATGGTAGGGATAGGATCAGGTAGGATCAGGGTGGTGGTGGGATAGGATCAGGGTTGGTTTGGGGATAGGATCAGGGAGGATCAGGGTTGGTAGGTAGATGTGGGGATAGGATCAGGGTTGGTGGGTAGATGGTAGGGATAGGATCAGGAGGATCAGGGTTGGTGGTGGGGATAGGGTCAGGTTGGTGGTAGATGGTAGGGATAGGATCAGGTAGGATAGGGTTGGTGGTGGGGATAGGATCAGGGTTGGTGTTGGGGATGGGATCAGGTAGGATCAGGGTTGGGGGGTAGATCCAACTTGTAAGTCGCTCTGGATAAGAGCGTCTGCTAAATGACTTAAATGTAAATGTAAATGTAGATGGTGGGGATAGGATCAGGTAGGATCAGGGTTGGGGGGGGTAGGATGGTGGGAAAGAATCAGGTAGGATCAGGGTTGGGGGGTAGATGGTGGGGATAGGATCAGGTAGGATCAGGGTTGGGGGTGATGGTGGGGATGGATCAGGTAGGATCAGGGTTGGGGGGGGTAGATGGTGGGAATAGAATCAGGTAGGATCAGGGTTGGGGGGTAGATGGTGGGGATAGGATCAGGTAGGATCAGGGTTGGGGGGTAGATTGGTGGGGATAGGATCAGGTAGGATCAGGGTTGGGGGGTAAGATGGTGGGATAGATCAGGTAAGACATGTGGATAGCGTTTAAATATACTAATTATGCTAAATTAGCGTTGTTGGTTAATTTACTTGCGCTCTCAATCCAGCATTACCAAGCTTGCTGTACTACTGGATAGGATGAAACAGGACTGGTTCTTTTATAACAGTCTACAGGGATAAAGGGAGCTACAATGCACTGGAGAACAAACGTTGGAAGGAGGTACAGTTGAATAAATCTTGAGGATCTATTGGAATCAGATGAGTTCCATAAACTTTTTTTTTAAATGCCACCAAACTGCACTAAATTGCACCAAATGCACACAAACTGACAAACCTGCACCAAACTGGCACCAAACTGCACCAAACTGCACAAACTGCACCAAACTGCACTAAAACTGCACCAAACTGCACTAAATGCACCAAACTGCACCAAACTGCACTAAACTGCACTAAACTGCACCTAACTGACAAATGCAAAACTGCACTAAACTGCACAAACTGCACCAAACTGCACCAAACTGCACCAACTGCACTAAACTGCACTAAACTGCACCAAACTGCCCAAACACTGCAACTAAACTGCATAAACTGCACAAACTGCTATAAACTGCACTAACATGTACCAAACTGCTAACTGCACTAAACTGCACCAAACTGCGCTAAACTGCACTAACACTGCACCAACTGCAACAGCAACTGCCAATAACTGGCACTCAAACTGCACAAACTGCACCCAAACTGCACTAAACTGCACTAAACTGCACCCAACTGCACTAACTGCACTAAACTGCACAAACTGCACTAACTGCCCAAACTGCACTAAAAACTGCACAAACTGCACCACAAAACGACAATTAAACTGCACTAACTGCACCAAACTGCACTAAACTGCACCAAACTGCACCAACTGCAATAAACTGCACTAAACTGCACCAAACTGCACCAAACTGCACTAAACTGCACTAAACTGCACCAAACTGCACTAAACTGCACTAAACTGCACCAAACTGCACCAAACTGCACTAAACTGCACCATCGACGCCAACCAGGGTCGGGGTCAATTCCATTTACATTCAGGAAGTACACTGATATTACAGTTCCAGTGGAATTGAAACAAAATGCACCTGTGAGTGCTTTTAAAAATATATATATATTTATCTGTTATTTTACCAGGTAAGTTGACTGAGAACACGTTCTCATTTACAGCAACGACCTGGGGAATAGTTACAGGGGAGAGGAGGGTGAATGAGCCAATTGGAAGCTGGGAATTATTAGGTGACCATGATGGTGTGAAGGACAGATTGGGAATTTAGCCAGGACACCGGGGTTAACACCCCTACTCTTACAATAAGTGCCACGGGATCTTTAATGACCTCAGAGAGGCATTGTGCTGATCACAAAGGTCATGTCATGGTTAACAACAGATTATTATGGTTACCATCACATACACACACACACAGTACTTGACCACTTACACACAAACCAATATTTGACCTCAAAAACACTGGACCGTATTCCCAACATGAAGAAATAGTGGGAATACACTACATGACCAAAAGTATGTGGACACCTGATCGTCGAACATCTCATTTCAAAATCATGGCCATTAATATAGAGTTGGTCCCCCCTTTGCTGCTATAACAGCCTCTACTCTTCTGGGAAGGCTTTCCATTAGATGTTGGAACATTACTGCAGGGACTTGCTTCTATTCAGCCACAAGAGCATTAGTGAGGTCGGGCACTGATGTTTGGCGATTAGGCCTGGCTTGCAGTCGGCATTCCAATTCATCCCAAAGGTGTTTGATGGGGTTGAGGTCAGGGCTCTGTGCAGGCCAGTCAAGTTCTTCCACACCGATCTTGACAAACCATTTCTGTATGGACCTCGCTTTATGCACGGGGGCATTGTCAAACTGAAAGAGGAAAGGGCCTTCACCACACTGTTGCCACAAAGTTGGAAACCTAGAATGTCATTGTATGCTGTAGCATTAAGAGTTCCCTTCACTGGAACGAAGGGGCCTAGCCCGAACCATGAAAAACAACCACAGATCATAATTATTGATCTGGGGTTGTTATTGACACTATGCATTGGGGAAGGTAGCATTCTTCTGGATCCGCCAAATCCAGATTCGTCCGTCGGACTGCCAGATGGTGAAGCGTGATTCTTCACTTAAGAGAACACGTTTTCACTGCTCCGGAGTCTTGGCATTGCGCATGGTGTTCTTAGGCTTGTGTGCGGCTGCTCGGCCATGGAAACCCATTTCATGAAGCTCCTGGCGAACAGCTCTTGTGCTGAAGTTGCTTCCAGAGGCCGTTTGGAACTCGGTAGTGAGTGTTGCAACCGAGGACAGACGATTTTTACGTGCTACACGTTCTGTGAGCTTGTGTGGCCTACCACTTTGCGGCTGATGTTGCCCCTAGTCGTTTCCACTTCACAAAACCAGTACTTACAATTGACCGTAGAAGCTCTAGCAGGGTAGAAATTTGACAAACTGACTTGTTGGAAAGCTGGCATCCTATGACGGTGCCACGTTGAAAGTCACTGAGCTCTTCAGTAAGGCCATTCTACTGCCTATGTTTGTTTATGGAGATTGCATGGCTGTGTGCTCGATTTTATACACCTGTCAGCAACGGGTGGTGGCCGAAATAGCCGAATCCACTAATTTGACGGGGTGTCCACATACTTTTGTATACATAGTGATGATTGAAAAATACCTCAACAACCCTTTCATTAGTGTTCTGCCTCAGTGTAACTATATAATGGGTGTTGAATAAAGATATGCCGTGTGATGTGTGTAATGTCCTTCTTTATTCATAGGGGTCTGGCATGCCAACGTAAGGCACAACAACGCAAACACACTCGACTGTATTCTGATAGAGATCCGTTTTTGGTGAACCATCTGACCATCTGACCATGGGATGTGGTTCACCCAAAAAAAACTCCGTTGCACATGTATTGTACTCACCGTGGGGCAGGCTGCGGGGCGGGATAGGTGGGGCCATCACACTCCCAACGTGGGCGGACAGGAACGGCAACACCTCTCTGGTGCCACTGTCCAGACTCCAGCTGCTGGGGGTGGTCAGGACTGGAGGGGAGAGAGGTAATGTAAATACGACCCTCTACTGTTCACACTAACATTAAGCTGCTGGGGCTGGTCAGGACTGGAGGGGAGAGAGGTAATGTAAATATTTGGCTTTCTGATTCATAAGGTGTTTTATGTTTAATTCATGTAATAGTACTTTCAGTATTGGCAGAGTCATCATCATGAAGATTATCAGTGTAATCCTCATCATCATCAATATAATCAACTTCATCATCATTACTGTTTTGATTTTTGCATGATTTAAGAAAGCAATGTTATTTATATTAGTGTGGTCAGTGTACTGTATTTGGTGGGGGGGGTTCACATGTATCGTTCAAATGGTCTATGTTGACTTACAGGAACAACCAATTACACATCAGTATACCACACCGTAAGGGAGAAATGTACACTTACTACTTTCAATAAAGAAAAGGGCTTTAGTCATAGCAACAGGCTGGTGCTGACTGATAGAGCAGTTCTCTACTAATGATCCACAGTGGGACATCTACAGACAGAAGATGAAGTGGATTTTAAACTAGCTGAAGTATTAGGAAGGTCTGTGAACTGACCACTAACTGTCTGAACAGATAAAACAGAGTACTAGCTTATGTTCTCAACGGGATTGAAAAAGACCAAAGACATGGGGTAAATTAGGACAGACTTACACCCTTTTAACATACTGAGTCCAGTCATACCAAGCTGTACTGACCTGGTTACATATCCACTACTGAGTCCAGCCATACCAAGCTGTACTGACCTGGCCTGGTTATATATCCACTACTGAGTCCAGCCATACCAAGCTGTACTGACCTGGTTACATATCCACTACTGAGTCCAGCCATACCAAGCTGTACTGACCTGGTTACATATCCCTACTGAGTCCAGTCATACCAAGCTGTACTGAGCTGGCCTGGTTACATATCCACTATATAGTCCAGCCATACCAAGCTGTACTGATCTCTTCGTCTAGGATAGTATTGCTCCTATCTGAGCCTGGTTCCTCTCTAGGTCTCTTCGCTCTAGTAGTATTACCTCACTAATCTGAGCCTGGTTTCCAA
>NW_019943540.1:53130-70679 GCF_002910315.2 Salvelinus sp. IW2-2015
GAACCAAACTATAATTTCTCCCTGCCAAACTATCCTGTTCTCACAAACCAACTATAGACTGTTTCTCCATGCCCAAACTATACTAGTCTCACAGAACCAAACTATAATGTTCCTCCATAGCCCACCAACATCACTATTCTACAGGAAACCAAAATATAATGCCATCGTTCATTCTAGACACTATACTGTCCCTACCAAACTATACTGTTCTCACATAATCCAAACTATACTTTCTCTTTACCCAAACTTACTGTTCTCACATAACCAACATACTGTTCTCCTATACCCCAAACTATCTTTCTCCATGCCCAAACTATTACCTGTCTCACATGAACCAAACTAATATGTTCTCTATGCCCCAAAACTATACTGTTCTCCATGCTCAACCGGAGGAAAACAGTATAACTGTGTTCTCCATGCCCAACTATATAACTGTTCTCACAGAACCAAACTAAGACTGTTCTCCATGCTCAAAACTATACTGGTCTCGCATGCTCAAACATTACTGTTTCCAACCCAACTATTACTGTTTCCCCATCCCAAAAAACTGTTTCTAGTCCCAAACTTGTACTGTTTCTATGCCCCAAACTTATAGCTTTTCTCTATGCGCCAACTATACTGTTACTTATGCCCAAACTAACTTTCTGACACTACTGTTCTCAACAGAACCAAACTATACTGTTTCCTCCATGACCCAAACTAATACTTTCTCACAGAAAACCACCAACTCTCAAACAACTACTTTCTCCATCCCCAAACTATACTGTTCCACGAGAACCAACTGATCTTTCTCCAGCCCTGCCCAAACTATACTGTTCTCGCAGAACAAACTATGCTCACTGCAAATTTCTGTTCTGCAGAAACATCTCCCAAACTATACTGTACTGGCTCTATTTCTTATTTTCACACTGGGTCTTTCCAGCCAACTATGGTGGATATCCTAACCACATTCCCCCACGTGTAATCTTCGAGCCACACATTTGGTATGGCTGGACTATGTGAGTGGAATGTAACCAGGCCAGGTCAGTACAGCTTGGTTATGCTGGACTATAGTGGAATGTAACCAGGCCAGTGTCATACAGCTTGGTATGCTGGACTATATAGTGGATATGAACCAAGCCAGCTCCATACAGCTGGGTATCGGCTGGACTCAGTAGTCTGGGACATGTAACCAGGCTCAGTACAGTTTGTATGACTGGGACTCCAGTAGTGGACATATGTAACCAGGTCAGTACAGCTTGTATGACTGACTCAGTAGTGGATATGTAACCAGGTCAGTGACAGCTTGGGTATGGCGGACTCAGATATAGGATATTAACCAGGCCTAGAGAGGAACCAGGCTCAGATAGGAGGTAATACTACCTAGAAAGAAGAGACCTAGAGAGGAACCAGGCTCAGAGAGGAGGCCCTTCCTCCTCTAGCTGCACCAGGCAGTATATCATAGCATTCCAATAAGAAGATCCGAGCCTGTATCCACAAAGCATCTCAAAGTGCTGATCTAGGATCAGGTCCCTCTGTCCATCGAATCTTATTCATTATGATCTAAAAGGTTAAACTCATCCGAGATCAGCACTCCTACTGTGAGACGAGATTGTGATAGAAGACGATAGGAATGGTGGGTCTACTGTACCTGTACCTGTCCGTTCTCAGTGATGTTGGGGTACATGGCGGAGCTGGGTCTCTCACGGTGAGGAGGCAGCAGCATCAACATCTCACGGTTGTTCCGGTATTTCTCCGGCAGCGACGGGGAGCCTACCGCAGGGGGAGGGGACACAGAGGAGAACAGAGCATCAAGACTAGACATGAACACTAACATTGACAGCAAGGTCTCAGTTTCGCTGCTCATTGCTAGGGCCCAGAGTTTTTCTTAATTTGCTCATGGCCAGGTCACTTCGTGAGGTCAACTCAAGAGTGAAAGTGCTAGTTAGTTTGGAGAGCTACTCCTTCAGTGGATTTAATGATAAACATCGTGCCATCGTCATCCATAGTGCCAGGAAGCTTTCCCTGACCAGCAAAAAAAAAACGAGTCAATTAAATATTTAGTAGGCTAGCCTCCACTGTGAATAAATAACCTACCTCTGATGCTGTTGGAGGAGTTGACCATCTGGGAGGGTGCTGAGTGGGTGGAGCTCAGGCTGGAGGAGGAAGGACTTGGCTGAGAGAAGAGAAAAAATACAGGAAATGACCTCGTATTCCTCGTGTTATACCTCCGGAAAATAAATCCCCTGAGATACAGGAAATGACCTCGTATTTCTCATTTAATACCTCCCCAAATAAATCTCTGGAAGGTCGAGTAACAGAGCAAAGCAGCAGATGCAGAATTATTGTGGAGTTAACCAGTCAACACTTTTGTTTGGCATTTTAAGGAAGAATCCTAATTTGACATACATGCCCATAACTTCTTCTTAACAACTCTGGTGTCAATCATGAATTGGCAATGAGACATTTGTGCAAAAGAAAAGTGCACTTTCCATATCTCAAGTTAGGATTTTGTATTTTTCTTGAAATGTGGGGCAGAACTGAAAAGCGTGCGAGCAAGGGGCCTACAAACTGATCAGTTACACCAGCTCCTGTCAGGAGAAGGGCCGAAATTCACCAACTTATTTGGGAATACTTGTGATAGGGCTACCCGATAACGTTTACCCCAAGTATACCAATTTAAAGCAATGCTACAGAAACGTTCATTGGTGTTATGTTAACTTCTACATGGGAATGTGTAGAAAGATAAAAAGCTGGAATAAAACATTCTCTCTATAATTCTGACATTTCACATTCTTAAATAAGTGGTGATCCAACTGACAAGACAGGAATTTTTACAAGGATAATGTCAGAATGTGAAAACCTGAGTTTAAAGAATTTGGTAAGGGTATGTAACTTCCGACTTAACGTAGGTTTCTGGGTTACTATTACATTCCTGGAGTGAATTGTAAGTCATTACAATCTATAACTTTCACAGAATGTCTCTATATATTTACATGCCATGAAATATTGTAGTTTGTCTCTCTCCTCCAAATGTTATAGTAGTGCAATTCGATCACTGTATGGTTGCTCTGTGTTTATGTGTTACACTGTTTCTCCTTTGCCCTCATTCTTTGTCTGCTCACAACAGGGTATTGTGTTGGCTCCTTGGCTTATTCTAGAGAGTAGATTGCCCGCTTGGATACTCTAATACCAGGGTATTCAACTCTTACCCACATGTCCGGGAGCCTTCTGTTTTCTTTCTACTGATAATTAATTGACCCACCAAATCAGTCCCAATTAGAGGACAATGAAAAAACGCAGTTGAACTGCTTCAAGGTCAAGAGTTGAGTTTGAGGCTCTGGTAAAAGGAAGCAGTAAGTTACATAGTTGGCTCGTCTCCAATAAAGGGACCCATTTTTTGTCTGCACATGGACACCTTTTACGAGGTCATGAAAGAACACCAAGATTACACACAGGGCCTCACACACACACCACACACACAACGCACACACACACAACACACCACACCAAACACCAGCGAGTTACACACACGTGATAGTGGCCAGAGGCTGTATATAATAAGTGGCTCTTGATCAACAGGCTGTCCTCCTCTCCTCATTAGCATGCTGGCCCCACTGTTTGGGTATACAGGTGGGCCACAGTGAGGGGTCCTGTCCTGTATGGGTAGGGAGGACAGGAAGTGAGGGTGGGCTTAGTGACCAACACCTCAGCAGGAGGTGTGGTGTGCGTCTAGAGATATTAAAGCATGGTTCCTCCAACACAACCTGATTTTTAGGAATACAATAATGGGTTGCACATGCGCACAACAGACACACACACACACCATCCAAATCCCTCCCATTCCACCAGCACAGCTTTACAGCACGTTAGCCCCGGGCCACCTAGCCCCGGGGTTCAGAGGTCGGTCTCGGTGATGAATCCCCTGGTGGAGGGGAACCCAAAGCTGGTTGTGCACTCCATTGGTTTATGTGTTTCCACTTAAGCAGGATTTACTGTTGAGCAGCCTTGCTGCTTGTCAGAGACTTGTAAAGACATTCTCCCTCCCAGCTAGCCTCTGTGTCTGGCGTATTAGCTGACTTAGGGACGAGGAGAGAACGACGGGAATTGAGGAATGGAGAATGACCACCACCTAAGGAAAATTACACGCCCTCGTAATCCTTCAATGACCTCTGATCGCATTTCACTACAAGATTGGGAGTTAAGTTACTTAGCCCAGGGCTCTTTCCAGTATCGGAAGTGCAGGAGTGTCATTGTCCTCTCCACTCATTAGAAGTCATGACTGGTCCTCTCTCTTCTCTTACAGCTCGGGTTTGTGTCAGTGATTACACAAGGCAGAAAGGCACGAGGTATCACGTTTAATTGTTAGCGTCTCATTACTCCCTCACCCTCTCTCTTCTCTTTCCCACGTTTCAATTTCAATTCATTTCAATTAGTCATTGCATCCGCCTGTACATTTCTCTCTCTCTCTCTTTCTCTCTCTCACTCTCTCAGGCTGTCGAAATCGTCACGACTGCAGGCAGCTGTATTTGGCTGTCAGCAGACATGTGCTCCTTGAGAATTGCTTCTGGGCAGCACAGAGACATACTGAGACAAGTTAACGAACTTCTCATACAGTAGTTGCCTGGGCTTTAGAGCAAACAAACACCTAACATCCATTCAACATTTTAAGAGTCCAAGATGTATGCCACTGCTACATTCTTTTAGAATTTATAGTATTTGCAACATCATTTGATTATTGTAAACTCTATTGAAGTCTAACTCTATTAGTTTTTACCCATTGATAACTAAATAATCTCATTATACAGATCAAATGTGTTTTATTTCAAAATTCCACTTCCTAATTAAAACATACACGTGTTTTATTAATGGCATGTTATGATACACAGATCATATAATGATGACAGGTTTGTAGTATTCCACTGTATTGCTATGGTGCAGTGGGACCCATAAATTATACACATGTGTAGTCTATTCTATTTACATGCGTTATGTCTTTGGGTTTGTAAATTGGAACTTTTCCCTGCGCGTTTATCACTATTACGAATAGGTTCACCGGTATACGTCACCCTCCCAAAATATATTTTCACATGCGCTGTTGTTTTTTATACAATGGTGTGGAGACGCTTTGTTCTCCTAAACATTCAACCCTGTGAGAAGTATTGGTGGAAAAGCAACAGGATACCGCGCTAGTAGACCTAATAAAGGGTTAGTTGTCTGTCTGGCAAACTTTCCACAACATTTACAAAGTTTAAGAAAACAGACTATTAACCATATTATGCTGGGATGTAAGATTTCTTTGGTCGTAGTGAGAGCCATGGACTGACACCAACCAGACTAGGACTTTTTGTTGTGTAGTTTTCGCTGGAGAGTGAACTAGAGAGGGACTCACTACTTTAAGGAGGCGAGCGTCTGGATAATTACAGACAAGGACGGGCGCTCGGGCGTTTTCTCCTCATTTGTTCGTTAATGGGAGTATTTCAAAGTTCGCACTGATTTTTCTAGTTGATTTGGCGTTTCTTCTTTTCTAAACATATAAATAGTGTCGATTAGGTGATCTCTCTTCGTACCAAATGTCCCCCCTGTAAATTTGGTTTATGACAGAAAGCGCACGGTAGCGACGCTGCGAGAGCTCAACAATTAAACTTTTCAAGATGAAAACCCTGCACTGTACTCAGCTTCAATTGTGTTACTGCGATTTAGGTATTGCAATATGTGCTGAATGTATTCTATTGATAAAGGGAACATAGCACTTGCTCTGAGTTTTTTTTAGTGCAAACTGGTTGCACTTCCCACAGTCTGAAGGCATTTGGAGCAGTGTTATCCGCAGTTTTTTTGTAGCCAAGGAATGCTGATGATTTCGGCTGACGGGGACAACTTTCTTCAAGACAGAGGTTGTCCGTCAGTAGCAGACAATTTGCGAATGTCACGGAGTAAACATTGCGCCCACCGGGCATACTTCATAACCATAGACATTATGGGCCAGGCGACCAGGCAGCCGCCTCGTAGAACCCGCGCGGACATAGCAGTTGGTGACAGTTTTCTCCCCTACTAAAACCCAGGCGGACGGCGCCAGTCTTGACAGTTTCTCCCAACCTCTGGACACGTATTGGGAGGCTGGTAAAGTTTGTGGCGGGTGGGGGGAGGGAACAGGAAAAGTACACAATGAGAAAGCTTTTAACTGGTCTCTAGGGGACCCACGTTGGCTCAATTTTAAGTGTTGCTATTGATACTTGTTAACTGTAAATCACGTCCCAAAACAAAACACGAAAGGGAAGCGTCTATTTCTCAAAGCGCTTGAGGCGCAAAGTTACATTCCATCCTCGGTGCCCAAACATATGGTTGGCCATTCGGGTCATTCCATCTTCAACATGTTCCGAGGAGCTTTTCTGTTTTGACGGTGATCAGTTTTCATAGAAACCTGAAGTCCAGTGAAAATGGTATGGTGCTCTTGAGTTAAAAAATGACCTGTTTGTGTGTTATCCAAGTCTAGGGTGCACTTGACTGCGAAGATGATTGGCTGTCTGTGTTCAGCAGATGTAACAATAGCCTCCAATTACCAATTCTTGATTAACTTCATGTTTGTTTTTACATTGTTACAACATTGTAACTGTTCGGTTAATGTGTTTAGGAGGGAGCTCCTGTGTGTTCTTGAGGGCCCCATGCAAAGCACTTGTTGTTTTTTTTGTGTGATGGAATTGTTACTTTGGAGGTTATGATTAAATTGTTGCAAATTGCATTGATTGAATATTTCAGTCCTGAATATGTGATGTTGGTGTCAATCGTGGCTACATTTTGTTCCCCTGTCATTTTTCCCCAACCTTTAAGTTTTGTTTTAGTCCCGTATAAGTACACTTCAAAGAACCTGAACACAAGTGCACTGTTGACACAATATCACTTTGATATTCCAGCCAATTGGAGTGTAGCCAAGGCCTATGGGTCCTCAGGAAGGCATCCCCAGGAGCTTTCAATGTTAGTATGTCAAAATGCAATTGTCATTCCTCAATCCACATAGCCGCATACCAATCCACTCTTCCAAAGTGCATGGCAAATCGTGCAATTAAGTTATGGAAAGGTTACACTGATCACATTAATTCCCCTTTGCTCTTGTTCTTTGTAGGGCCCGGTACATGTATTGGATTACATGTGTGTGTGGCCATATCTATCTCAGTGACCATAGAGTTCATGTGTTGTGCTCTTTTCCCCCATGTGAATGGTGGGGAGTTCATTGAAGAATCAATGTGTTCATTTGGTCTGACTGGTCAGTAGATAAATGGATGTGAATGGCCTAACCATGTGGGACAGAGACAACGGGTTGCTTGTGTGTGTGCTGCGGCCACGTGGTGTGTGAGAAACCCCGAGATGAGGTCCTAGGCTTTGACTCTGGTGGGACCGATCCAGCCAGGCAACTTTAACCAGATTTATTACACTGGATTGCAAATTGTCTATCAGTGCCTTCATCTTACGTCTTTCCTCTGGCTTGCAGCTGGGAACCACAACACACCACACGAACAGGTGACACCTCCTTCATAGGTACAGAAGCCCTTATCACACATCCTCTCCATCCACAGGTACCTGAGGACTGACCCTTTGGTCTTTTAAGATCTTTTACACCATAATATCATTATGATGCACAGCGAGAGAGACATGATTCTGACTTTAATGTCCCTCAACATTTTTCCATGTGGTCACTCTTCAGGTTTTTGAGTCCAGTTAAACAGAATTTGTCCACGTGTTAATGAAGAGACCATTTTCTTCCACTAGCTTGGGCTTGAATGGTATAAATCGCAACACCGTGCTAATACTCACTGCCCCGTGGCACCTTCACATCTGTGCTATGAAGTGCTTTAAAACGCTGGTCGTGGCTCACATCAACACCCATCATTCCCCAGAAACCCTAGACCCACTCAATTCGCATTCACCCCCAACAGATCCACAGAGAGCAATCTCTATTGCACTCCACACTGCCCTTTCCCACGGAACAAAAGGGAGCACCTACGTGGAATGCCTGCTCTGAAAACAGCTCTGCATTCACACCATAGTGGCCCTCAAGCTCATCACTAAGCAAAGAACCTGGAACGAACACCCTCCTCTGTAAACTGGATCCCTGGACTTGCTTAACGGCCGCACCATGGTAGGTTAGCAAACAACATCCGCCACTCTGGACCTTCAACAGGCGACCCCTCAGAGTGTGTGCCTTAGCCCCTTCTGTACTCCTGTTCACCCCCACTGTGTGTAGCGCACGACTACAACACCTCATTAAGATTGCCAACGTCACAGCGGTGGTAGGCCTATCCACGACGACATGAGACAGCTATAGTAAAGGCAGTCAGAGGACCTTGCCGTGTGGATGCCAGACAACAACCTCTCACTCAACGTGAGCAGACCAAAGGAGTATCGTGACTACAGGAAAAAGAGACCGAGACACCCCATGCACATTACGGTTATTATAGGGAGAAGGTTGAGACGTCAAAGTTCCTTTGTGTACACTTTACTAGACTATCATGTCAAACACACCAACACAGTTCGTTGAGGAGAACGGCTATGGCTATCCCCCTCAGAGCCTGAAAATTGACATTGAGTCCTCAGATCCTCAAAAAGTTTTACAGCTGCACCTCGAGCATCTGACTCGTTTCACCGTGGTATGTAACTGCTCGCAACTCGCAAGGTCTCAGAGGTAGTGCTACGCCAGTACATACAATGGCCAGCTGATGCATCCAGCCTCTAAATATGCCAGTTCAGAGCACCCCTAAAAACTGCATGAATCCAGCCACCCAAGTCATAGGACTGTTCTCTCATGCTACCACAGGCAAGCAGTACCGCATACTCTTGCAGAAAGTGGCTGATATACACTCTCTGAACTCTAGGCTGGCCTCATTATCGACTGGTCGATTTTGTCCAATAGCTGTTGGTCGACAACATTTTTAGTGAGCGAGTGGCAATATACACTTAGCGTTAAAAGTTGGGTCACTTTAAGAAATGTCCTTGTTTTTGAAAAAATAAACTTTTTGTAAATTGAAATAACATCAAATTGATCAAAATTCAGTTAAGAACCATTGTTATTTTGTAAATGACTATTGTATGGAAACGGTGATTTTTATGGAATTTTCCTACAAGGCGTGCAGAGGGGCCCGTAGATCCAGTAACCACACTCCTGATTATCCAATGCACTTTGTTTAGCTAATACCAGTTTATCATTTTAAAAGGCTAACTTGATCATTAGAAAACCGGTTGCAATTATGTTAGCACAGCATAAACAGCAGACTCTATTCGCGATCCAATATTATATTTTTTTCGGACACCGTACTGGACTTCTAACTCACACACCCCACCGTATACAAACTGACACTGACACTCCAACACACACACACAACACACACACACACACACACACAAACACAACACACCACACACACACAACACACACACACACACACACACACACACACACACACACACACACACACACACACAACACACCACACACAGCACACACAACACACACATTCAATTCCTTCACCACTCTACACACGCTGTGCTACTCTCGGTATATCTAGCATAGTCACTTTAGCCTACCTACATGTACAATTACCCCTACCTTACATTGTACTAAACCCACTACATGTACATATTACCCCTACTACATGTACATATTACGGGACCCCTTGTATATAGCCTTTTGTTATTCAAATCAAATCAAAACTTTATTGTCACATGCGGCGAATTACAACAGTTTAACCTATAACCGTGAACCATGCGTACTTAAGCCCTTAACCAACAATGTAGTCCAGAAGAGTTAAGCAAAATATTACCAAATAACTTAAAGTAAAAAAAATTATTAAAAAGTTACACAATAAATAACCAATAATGACTATATAAGGTACCGGTACTGAGTTAATGTGCGGGGTAACAGATAGTCAAGTAAATGTACATGTAGTAGGGTGTGTTTACTGTTTTCCTTAGTTTACTTATCACATTTTATTTGCCTTGTGAAATATATAATGACTGTGCTAATCCCCAGAACACCATGTTATGTAAGTAACTGAAAGGTTTAATTACTGTAGCCACAGCTGCCAAAAACTCACTAATCTGTGCTGTTTCAGTCAGTTATTTCCTGTAGAAGTAAGCACAGCCAGCAAGATATTCATTGTTTACAATCCCCAGCGTTTATGAAAACCTTTACATTCAAAGGCATCAGCACAATGATTCCCAATATTCTTCTGCAACCAAAAATGCATGCATATTTTAGTTTTGTCAGTACTAATGCTTTTCTATGCCTTTGTCTCTGGGCCTACATGAATGCCCTTGTGAAAGCCTGGTGCCTGAGCCTATTGAAACATCTAACACTACTAGTACAGATTAGTAACAGCCATTTGGGGTTGCAGCTTCTCAGTAACCAATGAATTGAAGTCATACTTACAAGTTTTTTCTGACATACAATTATCTGGCTAATTGGTTGTCGTGACTACAGATGAGAGGACGTTTATTTGAAAGGAAAAACAAAACCTGCGACACTCGGCCCTCCTTGAATGGTTACACCCCTGCACTACAAGTTTTATAATTCCGTTCCTCCTGCACAGCTGATCAAATAAGATCACATCCTGTAGTCCACCCACCTCTACTGTTATTGTTTACTCCACTACATTCATAACTACATCAGAAGTCCTGTGTACAAAAGTAAATTACCAGGGAGTGAAGTGAAATTCCAGTTCAAGAAGAATTAATTAATTATAATTATCGATAACCATTAACCCGTGCATGACTAGAGTGATCATCGTTCATTAGTACTCAAGCGTGAGGTCTTGGCCATCTGTCATGCCGTATGACATTTGCTAGGAGCCCCTCTGCCTGAGGTTCTTAAACCACCGCTAGATGTGTTAAATGAGAAACCTTTGTGAACCAAATTTATTTGTGGTTACAGCAGGTAAACAAAACCTAACCATAACAATTTGGGCTGTTAAGGATTTAAAAGTATATGCCCACTCACACTCTTACACATGTTTGGTCTGACCAATCCTTAAAAGTTCTAGGCACTGCTGTTGCATTTTGGGTACGATGGCATCTCTGCTGTCTTGAACAGGTAGTAGGACTGGAGCCTGACCACTCTGTTCTTTGAAATGAGGTTTCAGCAAATCCTAATGGATTGAACTTTGTAGATGTGGCATGGTATATTCTGTATCTAGCTTACCATAAAATAATGTTAAAAGGCAGCTATGCCTGCTTACTTTCCACAATGTTAGTGTGTATGGGATGCAAGGTGTGTATGGATCAGTGTTGTATGATGTAGGTGTGTATGATGCAAGGTTATGAGCAAGTGTGTATGATGCTGGTGTTGTATGGATGCATTTTGTTGGTCTGGATGCAGTGTGATGGATGCAGTGTATATGATGCAGTGTGATATGGGATGCGTTGTACTGGTGTAGGGGTAGCATGGCAGGTGTGTATATCAGTGTGTATGGATGCAGGTGTTGATGGATCATGTAGGTGTAGTGTTATGGAGCAAGGATAGTTATGGATGCAGGTGTGTATGAAATCAGGTTAGATGAAAGTGTGTATGGATGAGGTGTGTATGGTGTAGTGGTAGGATGAGTTGTGTATGGAGCAGGTTTATGAGCAGGTGTGTATGGATGCAGGTGTGTATGCTGTAGTGGGATGTATGGATGTTAGGAATGTATGAGATGCAGTGGTGTATGCGATGCAGTGTGTATGGATGCAGTATGGTATGGATGTAGGTGTGTAATGGATGCTAGGCTGTGTTATGGATCAGTGTGTATGATGCAGGTGTAGTGTAGGTTTATGTGAGTGTGAGATGCAGGTGATGGTTAGGTGTGTATGGATGACAGGTGGGTAGGATGCAGTGTGTATGGAATGCGGTGTGTAGATGCAGTGTTAGATGCAGGTGTGTATGAGTAGGTATGATGCAGTTTAAATACAGGTTATGATTGCAGCTGGTATGATGCAGTGGTATGGATCAGGTATGGAGGGGTTATGTGTGAGTGTGTATGATGAGTGTGTATGGAGCAGTTATGGATGCAGAGTGGTATGGCAGTAGGTGTGATGATACATGTAGGTGAGGAGGTAGGTGCAGGGTTATGATGATAGTGTTAATGGGTGGAATGGAAAGTACATCCTACAGCATAAACACAGACACACCTTAGTCCTCCTCGGCAACGTTTTCGACCAGTAGTCAAACAAGTTGATTGCTCTATTCGGTCGCTCTAATTCAGGGGTCAAATCTATGGCCGGCCTAGGTCTGCTGCTTTTTTCCACATAAAGCCTATCATAAGAGGAGTTCCTTACTAATTAGACCTCATCAATCAAGTACGAAAACCCGCAGACACTCGCCCTCCGGGATGATTTGACATTACTCTAATTTTGATCACATATCTGGCAAGCGACAGCGTCCTCTTGTATTCACCTATCAGGATTCCAAAGGGCTCTGTCATCCCAGTCTGCATGGATGCAGCCTCAACAGTAGTAATCAGAACCATTTTGTTAGATTGAGGAAATAGTATATGCTAAATTTCAGACCCAATTTCCCCCCCGTACAGTATGGAGTGGGTTCTGTCTCCATCTAAGCGCTATGTTGATACTTCTGCTTATCCGCCTTGTGAATTTATTAGTGAGCCATTCAGGCCCAATGTATTTGAATGTGTCGTGCACATGTCAAACTTAAACCCATGTGTAAGATTCTCCCCTTCCTCAAACTATAAGATTGGGGTTAGTTGCTTGCCGTTCTGCCTTCCGGGCTCCACCTTCACTCCACCCTCACCCACTCACAACCCCACACGCCCCGCCCACACCACAACCCTAACCCCCACCGCCCCCTCACGCCCCGCCGCCCTGCACCCACCCACCACGCCGGAACTCCCAACCCTAACCCCCGCCCACCCTTCCAACTCACCCACCCCCCTCCACCACTCCCTCCACCTCGCATGCTCCCCCCCCCCTTCCCCCCCCTCCGCCCCAACCCTCTCCAAACCCCCCCCCCTCCCTCCACCTCACCTCAACCACCACTCTCCCCCTCTCCCCCCGCCCCTCCCAACCCCAACCCCAACCTCCCCCCTCCCTCTTCCGCCTTCCCCCCTCCCCTCCGTCACCCTAATCCCCACGCCCCACGCCCCCTCCTCCGCCCTCCGCCTCCACCCCCCCCCCCTCCGGCCCCCCGTCGTCTGCCCCCCCCGCTCACCTCCGCCCCTTTCCCCCCCCCTACAACCCAGCCCTCCGGCTCACCACCACCACCCCGCCCGTCCCCACTCCCACCCCTGCCCCCCCCCACCCCCCGTCGCCCCCCCACCCCCCCCCCACCCCTCTCCTACCCCACACCTCCGCTCCTATCCCCCCCCTCTCTCCTCTACCCCCCCCCACCCACCCACAGGCACACCCTCCCCCCCCCCCACCCTCCCCCCTCCCACCCCCCTCCCCCTACCACCCACCCCTCCCCTCCACCCCCCTCACCCCGACCCCCCCCCCCTCCACCCTCCAGGCAGATAACGAACACCGCCCCTCCCCCCCAACTCCCACCACCCCCCCCGGGCACACCCCCCCTACCACACCACGCCCCCCCCCCCTCACCCCCTGCCACCTCCACCACTCCCCTCCTCCCCCCAAACACCCACCCTCACTCTCACGCCCCGAACCCCTCCCCCGCGACCTCCCCCTCCCCGCCCCTCACTGGAGGTGGTGAACCCGACGGACAGTTGGAGCCGCCAGGACGAGTGGCGGATAGACCCACAGCGATTCAGTGGACTGAGGGGGAGAGAGGAGCAGGAGGGGTTGGGATGGAGGGTGGCATTGGTGGGGGAGAGGAGGGAGGGAAAAGGCGAGAGGAGGAAGGGAAGCGTTGCCTGGCAGCTCCGGAGGGAAGGGGGAAGGTGGGTGGGGGACGCACAGTGAGAATATGACAGGGAGAGAGGAGAATGAGGGTAGAAGCGGTGCGGTGGGGGAGAGGAGGGGTATGAGGAAAGAGAGGGATACAAGTGTGAATGAATGAAAGAATTGTGGTACGTAGTGATACTTGCTATAGTGAGACCAGTTCAGGCAGAGAAACAAAGAGAAGAGAGAGAGAGTCAGAGAGACAGAGAGAGAGACATCAGAGAGAGATGAGGACAGAGGACACAGAGACCAGAGAGAAGAGACACAGAGACGGACAGAGGACAGAAAGAGAGCAGAGCACGAGACCACAGAGAGAGAGAAGACAGAGACACAGAGGAGAGGCAGAGACAGAAGAACACAGAGAGAGGAGAGAGACAGAGAAGAGACCAGAGAGATGACGACCGAGAGGAGAGGAGAGAGAGACAGACCCAGACCGAAACCGACGAGAGAGCAGAAGACAGAGAACCAAAGACAGAGAGGACACAGAGAGACATAAGAGAGACAGAGAACCAGGAGAGACAGAGAGAAGACGACCGAGAGGAGACGAGAGAGAGAGAATTGAGAGAGAGGAGGCACAGAGAGCAGACAAGAGAAAGAGACGACCCGAGAGAGAGAGAGAGCACAAGAGAGAGATAGAGAGAGGAGAGAGAGAGAGAGAGAGAAGAGAGAGAGAGAGATGACGAGCGACGAGAGAGAGAGAGAAGAGACGAGAGAGAGTAGACGACGAATGACGAGACCAAGACGGTGACAGGGCAGTGAAGATGAGTATGTTGTGTTTGTGTCGGAACTCGCTGAGAAACCACTGAAGATTTACCATGGGGGTCGAGGAGAAAAGGCCCCGGGAGGGACCTTGGCAGACTTGCTGTTGCTGCAGTGTGTATGTGTGTATATAGACGTGTTTACCAGTGGTGTTTGCGCGTGTGTTTGCGCGTCGTGTTGCGCGTGTGTGTACGGTGCGCGTTGTGTGTCTTTGCGCGTGTGTGTTAGTGCGCGGTGTGTGTGTGTGCGCGTGAGGATTGTGTGCGGCGTGTGTGTGCGTGCGTGCGCGTGCGTGCGTGCGTGCGTGCACGTGCCGTGCGGTGCGAGTGACCATACCTGTGGCCTGTGCATTGACTTCGAGCTTGTCGTGGGTCTCATGGGGGCTGTGCGTACCAGCGGATTGCCTCTCGGGGGTGCTGGCACCAGAACAGGCAGGACTCAGCTTGTCCAGCCCCGGCAGACCCTAATGGACACAGAGTTTCTCAAATATTCATTACGTGAGGAGACGTCATTGTTGGAAAGGAACGTTAGAAGTGTTGTCATCCCCTCTATGAGGGGCTCGCGGAACAGGCACAGAAACACACACTCAACACAGTTTGTCATTCCCCTATGAGGGCCGGAAGGGGACCACCCACCGTTTGACCCTCCCAGACCGGCGGACAGGACAAAACACACAACTCCACACAGGTTTGTTCCAAAACCCTATGAGGGGACGGACAGGGGACAAAACACACACTACAAACCAGCTTGTCATCCCCTATGAGGGCTGACAGGCGGACAAAAACCACACACTCACACAGTTGTCCATCCCTAATGAGGGGCGACAGGGGACAAAACACACACTCACACATTGTATCTGAGGGGCCGAGGGAACACACATGCACATTGTTCCCCGTATGAGGGGCCGGACAGGGGACAAAACAACACACTCACACCAGTTTGTCATTCCCCCCTGAATGAGGGCGCCGGACAGGGGACAAAAAACCACAACCCACAACTCACACAGTTTGTCACCCCTATGAGGGGGCTGCGACCAGGGGATCAAAAACACACACTCACACAGTCTGTCACGTCCCCTAGGAGCGGGCTGCGACACGGGGACCAAAAACACACAGCTCACACAGTGTGGTCATCCCCTATCGAGGGGCCGGACAGTGGGACAAAAACACACACTCACACAGTGTTGTCATCATAGTACGTAAGCGATTTCAATGCCCGAAAAAAACTTATGTTGAATTCAAATTATTTGTATTTCTGAATTTACATTTTAAATTAATATATTTTATACATTTGTTCAGTGCACAAAAAAAAAATGGAACTTTATTTCATTGATTTGAAACTGAATCAAATTAATATTGCAAGTTCAGTTGACAATTTAATGAATATTACAATTTCAAATATCTCCTATACATTCAGCGCATGGTAGATATTGCATTACCATTTTCTGTGAAACTATAAATTCAAGCATATTCAAAACTCTCAGATTCAATTTTCGAATTCAGATCTTGAAATTCGAGATTAAGAACCAGCAGTA
The DNA here is from genome assembly GCF_002910315.2 of Salvelinus sp. IW2-2015. NCBI lineage: Eukaryota > Metazoa > Chordata > Actinopteri > Salmoniformes > Salmonidae > Salvelinus > Salvelinus sp. IW2-2015. The sequence continues at coordinate 69,278 of NW_019943540.1, forward strand.
CCAACATCCTGGTACTTTGCAGCCAGGGTGAGAAGAAGAGAACATATAGAATAAAAACAGACTTCTTGTTAAACAGGTTTCTGGCAGTTCTTGGAGAAGCCAATGTGGGCCCCGGTACCTAGTCAAGTTATTCCAACTGAATGTATTCAACCTGAAATGTTGTCTTTCCGCATTTAACCCCTCTGCAACAGAGAGTTGCGGAAGTCTGCTGTTAATCGAACATCTTCAGCGCCAGGGAACAGTGGGGTTAACTGCTTTACTCAGGGGCAGAACGACACATGTTGACCTTGTCAGTCCTAGGATAGATCCAGCAACCTTCCGGTTTACTGGCCCAACGCATCTAACACTAGCTACCTGCCCGCCCCTACACTCTACACCACTAGGCCCCTACCTGCCGCCTCTACACTCTTAACCACTAGGCTTAGCCTCTGCCGCCTTACACTCTAACCACGTAGGCTACCTGCCGCCCCCTACACTCTAACCACTAGGGCACCTGCCGCCTCTACACTCTAACCACTAGGCTACCTGCCGGCCCTTCTTTCTACCCACTTCTAACCACTAGGCTACACTTGCCGCCTCTTACACTACTTCTAACCACTAGGCTAGCCTGCCTGCCCCTACACTCTAACCACTAGGCGCTACCTGCGCCTCTACACTCTAACCACTCGGCTACCTGCCCGCCCCTACACTCTAACCACTAGGCCTTACCTTGCCGGCCCCCGTACACTCTAACCACTAGGCTTACCCTGCCGCCTCTACACTCTAACCACTAGGCTACCTTGCCTGTCCCCTACACTCTAACCCACTAGGCTACCTGCCGCCTCTACAACTCTAACCACTAGGCACCTGCCGCCCTACACTCTAACCACTAGGCTTACCTGCCGCCTCTACACTCTAACCACTAGGCTACCTGCCGGCCGTCTACACTCTTAACCACTAGGCTACCTGCCGCCCTCTACACTCTAACCACTAGGCTACCTGCCGCCTCTACACTCTAACCAGAGGCACCTGCCGCCTCTACACTCTAACCACTCAGGCCCTACCCCCTGCGCCTCTACCACTCTAACACTAGGCTACCTGCCGCTTAACACTCATAACCAACCTAGGCTACTTTGCCGCCTCTACACTCTAACCACTAGGCTACCTGGCCACCTCTACACTCTAACCACTAGGCTAACCTGCCGCCTCTACCACTCTAACCACTAGGCTACCTATGCCGCCTCTACAACTCCTCAAACCACTAGGCTACGTCCTGCCGCCTCTACACTCTAACCACTTAGGCTACCTCCGCCTCTACACTCTCAAACCCCAAACTAGGCTACCTGCGCCTCTACACCCTCTAACCACTAGGCTAACCTGGCCGCCTCCTTACACTCAACCACTAGGCTACCTGCCGGCCTCT